>NC_065596.1:6357297-6547297 GCF_024542745.1 Macaca thibetana thibetana
GAGGCCAGACGCAGGGAATAGACGGTCCAGCGACAAGTACCAGTAGTGCAGGAAGGGACCCATGCTGCAGCCCACCGCAAACATGCTCGCTATAAGAGTGTAAGTCAGGGGGCTGGGTTAGGCCGGCAAATTCTCCAGTCCACTCCCTCCCTCCCTGCCTAAGGCCTGGGTAAGCCCAATGCCATCCCGGAGCCTCAGCCTCACCGAGAAAACCGGAAGAGCCCACCCGTGCATTCTTCCACTACAAGCCCCACCAGCAGGCGTGGCTCCAGAGGCTCCTAGGTAGTGGGTAGAGACCCCCGGGGGTTGGGAGGTGATGAAGACCCAGGGCTGCGGGAGACAGACACCCGGAAGAGGCGCGGTCAGGGCAAGGGTCCTGCGGGGGACTGAGGCCACAGGTCAGGGGTCACGGCCAGCAGTCGGGTATCGGGATCAAAGGTCGCCCGGGGTGAAGGGCTAAGTAGCGTGGCGTCCTCACCGGAGCGCCGCGGGTCGAAAACCTGGCCGGGCCGGGCACGGATCTCCCATGACTGGCGCAGGCCATCACCGGCCGCCATGAGCGCGCCGCAGCCCAGCGTGTTGGTGACGAGCAGCGCGCGGCCCTGGAATAGAAGCTGCCCCGCTGATAACAGGCGGCGCAGACGGCGCCAGCCACCCCGCGCCATAGCCCTCGGGAGCCAAGGAATCCGCGCGCCGCTCTGCTCTCGCCGCGCCGACCAGTCGCGAGTCACAGTCGATCCCAAATTGCCCGCCCCTCCGGCATCCCGACCAATGCATAGGGATCTTCAGTCCGCAAGTCCGCCCTGAGCCGCGCCGCGTCCACCAATCGCAGGCAGCCTCGGAGCGCCACATTGCCCGCCCCGAAGCGTATTGACCAATAAAAGGCAGACGTTCTATCCCAAGGTCGATCTCCCAGGGACCGCCCGAGGTTCACGGACCAATCGGAAAAAAGAATTGCGTTACTTCCCGCATGCCGATTGGTAACGCTGCACTCCTGTTGCCCCGCCCCTTTCTGTGCCAGCCTATGGGAAACCGTCGCAGCTACCGAACAGCCCAGTACGGCACTGGCCAATCGTAGACCGGTGTCACGCGGGCAAATCAGTGACCGTCGTCCCGCCTCCCGCTTTGAGGTTGGACAATCTTAGGAAGTTACAACGCCTTCTGGCCTGGTTGCCTTCCGTATTTCCGGATTCTCCTGGACTTAACCAAAAGGGATGTGATCTGTCACCAGGACAGCTACCGAGGTGGACTCCAATCCTGTAAAACACATTCATGGAACTTGGGGTGGGGTACAGTTCTGCTGCGGCTCAGCCCAGTTGGAGCCCGGTCCAGAAAATGACCTTGGGCCTGACCTTGACTGGTTCTCTTATCTCAGGTTCCGAATAATGATAGTAATTGAAGTGTTAGTCACTGTTCTGGGCATACGATTCACGTTGACTCCTTCCAAGCGAATTTGTGCTCTTGCAGAAACAATTGTATCCTAATTATACCGTTCCGTAGGGAAAAATGATTTTTTTCTTTTCTTTTTTTTTTTTTTTTTTTTTTTTTTTGAAAAAACAAATAAATAAATATGTTTTATTACACTTCATACAGGTAAAAGACATATTGCTGTATTTTAAAGCTAACATTTTTTTTTTTTTTTTTTTTTAAATTTATTTATTCTTATTATACTTTAAGTTGTAGGGTACATGTGCGTAACGTGCAGGTTTGTTACATATGTATACTTGTGCCATGTTGCTGTGCTGCACCCATCAACTCGTCATTTACATCAGGTATAACTCCCAATGCAATCCCTCCCCCCTCCCCCCTTTTTTTTTTTTTTGAGACGGAGTCTGGCTCTGTCGTCCAGGCTGGAGTGCAGTCAGTGGCCAGATCTCAGCTCACTGCAAGCTCCGCCTCCCGGGTTTACGCCATTCTCCTGCCTCAGCCTCCTGAGTAGCTGGGACTACAGGCGCCCGCCACCTCGCCTGGCTAGTTTTTGTATTTTTTAGTAGAGACGGGGTTTCACCATGTTAGCCAGGATGGTCTCGATCTCCTGACCTCGTGATTCGCCCGTCTCGGCCTCCCAAAGTGCTGGGATTACAGGCTTGAGCCACCGCGCCTGGCCCATTTTTTTCTTTTCTTCTTTTTTTGAAATGGAGTCTTGCTCTGTCACCCAGGCTGGAGTGTAGTGGCGCGATCTCCGCTCACTGCAACCTCCGCCTCCCGGGTTCAAGCGATTCTCGTGTCTCAGCCTCCCAAGCAGCTGAGATTACAGGTGTCGTGCGTGTCCGTGTGAAGCGACCACCAAACAGGCTTTGTGTGAGCAACCTGCCTGTTTATTTCACCTGGGTGCAGGCAGGCTGAGTCCGAAAAGAGAGTCAGTGAAGGGAGATAAGGGTGGGGCTGTTTTATAGGATTTGGGTAGGTAAAGGAAAATTACAGTCAAAGGGGGTTTGTTCTCTGGTGGGCAGGAGTGGGGGTCACAAGGTGCTCAGTGGGGGAGCTTTTTGAACCAGGATGAGCCAGGAAAAGGAATTTCATAAGATAATATCATTAGGCCGGGCGCGGTGGCTCAAGCCTGTAATCCCAGCACTTTGGGAGGCCGAGACGGGCGGATCACGAGGTCAGGAGATCGAGACCATCCTGGCTGACACGGTGAAACCCCGTCTCTACTAAAAAATACAAAAAACTAGCCGGGCGAGGTGGCGGGCGCCTGTAGTCCCAGCTACTTGGGAGGCTGAGGCAGGAGAATGGCGTGAACCCGGGAGGCGGAGCTTGCAGTGAGCTGAGATCCGGCCACTGCACTCCAGCCTGGGTGGCAGAGCGAGACTCCGTCTCAAAAAAAAAAAAAAAAAAAAAAAAGATAATATCATTGCTTAAGGCAAGGACCGGCCATTTTCACTTCTTTTGTGGTGGAATGTCATCAGTTAAGTTGAGGCAGGGCATTTGCACTTCTTTTGTGATCTTCAGGTACTTCAGGCCATCTGGGTGTAGACGTGCAAGACACAGGGGATGCAATGGCTTGGCTTGGGCTCAGAGGCCTGACAACAGGCACGGGCCACCACGACCAGCTAATTTTGTATTTTTGGTCTAGACAGCGGTTTTACCATGTTAGCCAGGCTGGTCTCGAACTCCTGACCTCAAGTGATCCACCCGCCTTAGCCTCCCAAAGTGCTGGGATGACAGGTGTGAGCCACCGCAAGTGGCTTGAAAAATGATTTTCAATGGAAACCCCTATGCATTCTCTACTAGAGTAGCAAACTACTGCCTGTGGGTTGTTACCTGTTGAAGGTGTCCAGGTTCTTGGCATCTTGAACAAAGAATTGAACAAAGTGCACAAACAAAGCAAGGAAAGAATGAAGCTTAACAAAAGCAGAGATTTATTGAAAACGAAAGTACACTCCACAGGGTGGGAGCCAGTGGAACATAGGGACTCGAGAACTGTTTAGGAATTTTCTGGGGTTTGGCCGGGCGCTGTGGCTCACGCCTATAATCCCAGCACTTTGGGAGGCTGAGGCGGGTGGATCACAAGGTCAGGAGATCTAGACCATCCTGGCTAATACGGTGAAACTCTGTCTCTACTGAAAATACAAAAAAAAAAAAAAAAAAAAAAAATTAGCTGGGCGTGGTGGCGGACACCTGTGGTCCCAGCTACTCAAGAGGCTGAGGCAGGAGAATGGCGTGAACCCAGGAGGCGGAGGTTGCAGTGAGCCGAGATTGTGCCACTGCACTCCAGCCTGGGCAACAGAGTGAGACTCCATCTCAAAAAAAAAAAAAAAAACAAAACAAGGCTGGCACGGTGGCTCATGCCTGTAATCCCAGCACTTTGGGAGGCCGAGGTGGGCGGATCACAAGGTCAGGAGATTGAGACCATCCTGGCCAACATGGTGAAACCCTTGTCTCTACTATAAATACAAAAATTAGCTGGCTATGGCTTCAGATGCCTGTAATCCCAGCTACTCGGGAGGCTGAGGCAGGAGAATCACTTGAACCTCAGGAGGTGGAAGTTGCAATGAGTCGAGATCACACCACTGCACTCCAGCCTGGTGACAGAGCTAGACTCCATCTCAAAAAAAAAAGAGTAAGAAAAAGAAAAAACCTGATTAACTTCAGGTTACTTTTTTTGGTAAGTGTTAAAGCAGAGGGGACTTCCTTATTGGGCTAACTCAGGTAGACTAAAATCAATTTTTAGGAAAGACAGCCGGGCACAGTGGACCCTGCCTATAATACCAGCACCTTGGGAGGCTAAGGCAGGAGGATTGCTTGAGGCCAGGAGTTCAAGACTAGCCTGGGCAACTGGGCAGAACCTCATCTCTACAAAACAAATATTTTTTTTAAAAATAAAAAACTGATCTGTTTGGGATATGTCTGCTTCCTCAAAGTTTCAGTTTGATTATGTGGCACTTAGCACAAGTGACTCCATTCTTATTTCATCTGGTCTGTTGGCGCCTAGTGCAGGAGCTCAGTCCAAAACAGTGGTCTCCCATAGTTTTGTTTGACATTGATCTGAGCATTTGGTAATCTATAAATGGATTACTGGTTGCTGAGAGACACTGGGGGATAAATTAAGAATTTATTGCCTTGGCACGGTGGCTCATGCCTGTAATCCCAGCACTTTGGGAGGCTGAGGCAGGTGGATCACTTGAGGTCAGGAATTTGAGGCCAGTCTGGCCAACATGGCAAAAACCTATCTCTACGAAAAATACAAAAATTAGCTAGGTGTGGTGGTGCATGTCTGTAATCTGAGCTACTTGGAGACTGAGGCAGGAGAATCGCTTGAACCTGGCAGGCAGAGGTTGCACTGAGCCGAGATCATGCCATTGCACTCCAGCCTGGGCAACAGAGCAAGATTTCATCTCAAAAAAAAAAAAAAAATTTTATTGCTTGGCTGGGCTCAGTGCCTTATGCCTGTAATCCTACCATTTGGGACCTGGACGCGGGAGGATCACTTGAGGTTAGGAGTTGGAGATCAGCCTGGGCAACATGGTAAGACCAGGTAACATGGTAAGACCAGATAACAAAATCATCTGGGTACGGTGGCGCACACCTGTAGTCCCAGCTACTTGGGAGGCTGATGTGGAAGGATCGCTTGAGTCCCAGAGGCTGAGGCTTCAGCTGGCTGAGATGGTGACACTGCACTCTGGCCTGGATGACAGAGCGAGACCCTGCCTCAAAAAGTAAAATAAAAAATAAAATTAAGAGAATTTATGGTACTGGGTGCAGTGAGTCATGGCTGTAATTCCACCACTTTGGGAGGCCGAGGCAGGTGGATCACCTGATGTCAGGAGTTCGAGACCAGCCTGGCCAACAAAGTGAAACCCTGTCTCTACTAAAAATACAAAAATCAGCCAGGCATGATGGCAGGTGCCTGTAATCCCAGCTACTTGGGAGGCTGAGGCGGGAGAATCACTTGAGCCCGGGTGGCAAAGATTGCAGTGAGCCAAGTGTTAGGCAGGGATCTAGACCCGACATGGCAGCGCCACCTGGCATAGCAGACCCTTTGTTCGAGACTTCCCTTCCTCTTTGAACACACCCGCAGACTTGCATACGTCAGAGGTTCCAGCTGGGCAACCACACTTCCCCATGACCTGCAGCTCACCTGCATTTCACAAGTTCGTAAACAGCAGTTTCGGTTAACAGTTTCCAAAGACCCCTTCCTCATGACCCTTACTCGACTCCTGCCCTAGTAGTTTCAAGACCCCCCAGGCTCTGTTTGTACAACCAGCTTCCCTACCTCTCGGGCTATAAAAAAGACCCTACCCTCCTCCCTCAGCGCGACTTCCTCGGCCCGCACCTTTGGACCGAGGAACCTCGCCCACGAGTCCTAATAAAGGCTATTCTCACTGCCATTTGCCTTGTGTCTTCGTTCCCGGTTTGGCTCCAGCCTCAGTTTACCTTTACATTTGGTGCTGAAACCCGGGAGGAGACCCCTCCCCCAGGCCCCTGCCGGGTCGGGCAGGCTCTCCTCTCCCTGAGCCAGGACCTTCTTTCCGAGCCGGGAGCCGTTTCACCAAATCCAAGACTCAATTCGATCACTGCTGGGTAAGATTTCCCCCGTCCTGTAGGCCCCCTCTGGGAAGTCCCTGTCCAAAACGCGTGGCCACGTCAGGGGCTCCCTCCGGTCAACTGTGACCTTGGCACCGGGGACAAGGAGACGTCCAACCTCCCCGGAAGCCGCCGTACCCCGCACTCCATGTGGCAGTAGGAGGACGCTCCCATTGCCTCCGGACTGCCTGTCTTAGGACCATGGGAACTACCCAGTCCAAACCAAACTGAAAATCCCCTCTGGGGTGCCTCTTGGCGAATCTCCAGACTTTAAGTCTCAGCCAAGACGTAAAACAAAAGCGGCTCATTTTCTTCTGCACAGTAGCATGACCGCAGTGTAAATTGGATGATCAGTCTCAGTGGCCTGCAGAAGGCACTCTAGACTTTAACATCCTCACGGATCTGACCAACTTCTGCAAGAGACTAGGCAAATGGCACGAGATACCCTATGTTCAAGCCTTTTAGGACTTGTGTTCTCGCCCAGATCTCTGCGCCCAATGCTCGTTAGCTCAGGTTCTACTCGCAAAGTTTCTTCCCTTGAGCAAGGAGAGGGATGATTCCTCCTCTTTTTCTGAGCCTCCTGACACCCTATCCCGGCCACCCCTCCGGTCTCCCACCCAACCTCCTCCTTACCCTGACCCGCCATTATCCCTGTCCTCGTCAACGCCTCCCTACCCTTCCCCCCCTCCTGTGGCCTTACCAAACCCGACAGATTCTGTCTCCCCTACCTCCACCTCCTCCCCTTCCTCGCCTGTCTCAGCCCATACTTGGTCCAGGGCTGACCTCCTGTGTCCCTTGTGAGAGGTGGCAGGTGCCGAAGGAGTAGTCCAGGTCCATGTGCCGTTTTCATTGGCAGATTTGTCTAAGGTTGAGAGGCGTGCAGGCTCCTTTTCGGCCAATCCTACTCATTATATCAAAGAGTTCAGGTATCTGTGCCAGGCATATGATCTCACCTGGCATGACCTCCATGTCGTTATGACCTCAACCCTGTCTCCTGAGGAGCAGGAGCGCATCCTAGCGGCAGCCAGGCGGCACACTAACCAGGTTCATTTAACTGACCCCACGATGCCAGTTGGCACCGAGGCAGTGCCCTCGGCTGAGCCCTACTGGGACTACCAGGTAGGGCAGGCAGGCCGCCGCCACTGAGACATGATGGTTCAGTGCCTTCTTGCCGGCATGCAGGCAGCCTCTAACAAATCAGTCAACTTTAACAAACTAAAAGAGGTAGTCCAATGCGCAGATGAAAATCCGGCCGTTTTTCTTAACTGGCTGACTGAGGCACTTATTTGGTACACCTGCCTTGACCCTGCCTCCCCTGCAGGAGGAACTGTGTTGGCCTCATATTTCATTTCTCAGTCAGCCCCTGATATCCAAACAAAATTTTAAAAGGTGGAGGAAGGCCCTCAAACTCCCATCCAGGATTTAGTCAAACTGGCCTTCAAGGTCTACAACTCCAGGGAGGAAGCAGCTGAGGCCCAACGACAGGCCAGGCTAAAACAGAAGGTACAACTCCAAACCCAGGCCTTGGTAGCAGCCCTGAGGTCAGCCAGCTCCAGGAACTCCCAGAAAAGAGGTACTACCCGCACACCACCTGGTGCCTGCTTCAAGTGCGGCAACGATGGCCACTGGGCCAGGCAGTGCCCTAACCAAAGGAGCCAACTCACCCCTGTCCAAACTGTCGGCAGATGGGCCACTGGAAGTCAGACTGCCCTGACCTAAGGATGGTTGCTGCGCCTCCATGTGACGACCCTCCTCCAGGTATTGGAGGCGCCTTCCAGCTCCTTGACACCGATGAAGATTCAAGAGGCCTAGACTCGGGGACCCCTCTCACTCTCGCCGAGCCCAGGGTTATGCCCCAGGTAGCAGGTAAGTCCATCTCCTTCCTTATGGACACGGGGGCTACCTACTCTGTTTTGCCTTCCTTCAGTGGCCCCAGCCACCCCTCCACTGTCACAGTCATAGGAATTGACGGCACTCCCTCCACCTACCGCCAGACTCCTCCTCTGTCTTGCTGCCTGGATGGCTCCCTCTTCTCGCACTCATTTCTTATCATTCCTTCGTGCCCAGTCCCCTTGTTAGGACGAGATCTCCTCTCCAAGCTAGGGGCCTCAGTTCACTTCTGACCCAACCCCTCCCCACACCTCGCATTCCTCTTCCTCCTCTCACCTGACAAACCCCTCCAGGCTGACCCCCCACTCCTGTTTCCAGTCCCCATTAACCCTAAGGTGTGGGACACCTCCACCCTGATCATTGCCCAGCACCACACTCTGGTTCGCATCTGGCTAAAAGACCCTTCCAAGTTCCCCTCTAGACCCCAGTTCCCTATCTCCCTTGAACACCGACAAGGACTAAAACCCATCACTACACGCCTGGTCCGGCAGCACATTCTAGTTCCCGCCAACTCACCATGTAATACTCCTATCCTGCCTGTACGGAAAAGCTCTGGGGCCTATTGCCTCGTACAGGACCTACGCCTCATCAATGAGGCAGTAGTCCCTACCTTTCCAGTTGTTCCTAATCCATATATACTCCTCTCGTGCGTTCCCCCTGACACCACTCATTTCACTGTCCTTGACCTGAAGGATGCCTTCTTTACCATCCCTCTACACCCAGACTGCCACTTTCTGTTTGCTTTCACATGGGAGGACCCAGACACTCATGTTTCTTCCCAGCTGACCTGGACTGTCTTGCCTCAAGGGTTCCGAGATAGCCCTCATTTTTTCAGACAAGCACTGGCACGGGACATCCTCCTCTGCCCCCTAACCCATAGCACCCTTCTACAATACTAGATAATCTATTACTATGTAGTCCTTCCTGGGAGTGCTCCCTTGCAGACACTGCTACACTTTTAAATTTTCTAGGTGACCGAGGTTATCGGGTTACCCTGGCTAAGGCTCAACTTTGCACCCCTACTGTCGCCTACCTAGCTATACTCCTCACACCCACTACGAAAAGCCTCACGGCGGATAGAATGAGCCTCATCAAAACTCTCCAGCCTCCTCAGGATGCGGAAGAGATCTTGTCCTTCCTAGGACCGGTAGGGTATTTCAGGCATTGGATTCCCAACTTCGGGGTCTTAGCCAAGCCCCTCTACCAGGCTGCCAAGGAGACACCCATTGGACCGCTGTCCGACCCCTCCTTAGTTGCCAACTCTTTCAAGAAGCTTCAGGACTGTCTCCTTTCTGCCCCTGCTCTCTCTCTCCCCAACCCCCTTCGGGCCTTTCATCTATTCACCGAGGAGTGCCAGAAGATAGCTACCGGCCTCCTAGCCCAGCCGGTTGGATCCACATACCAGGCTGTGGCCTATTTCTCCAAGCAGTTAGATCCCACAGTCCAGGGCTGGCAACCTTGTCTGCGAGTCCTGGCGGCTGCCACAGAACTTACCCAAGAGGCCCTCAAGCTTACCCTAGGGCATCCTCTCACAGTCTACTCTTCTCACCGACTGTCAGATCTCATCACACACGAGTGTCTCAGCCATCTCACCCCATCCCGGCTTCAACAGTTCCACCTGCTATTCATTGAAAACCCTCACATCACTCTCACCACCTCACCCCCTCTAAATCCTGCTACCCTCTTGCCCACTCTAGGATATTATTCCGCCCCCGCACATTCCTGCCCAGAAGTTCTCACCACCCTGCCACCCGCCTGCCTTGGTCTTTCCGAACAGCCATTAGAACACCCAGACCGGGCCGGGCGCAGTGGCTCAAGCCTGTAATCCCAGCACTTTGGGAGGCCGAGACGGGCGGATCACGAGGTCAGGAGATCGAGACCATCCTGGCTAACACCGTGAAACCCCGTCTCTACTAAAAATACAAAAAACTAGCCAGGCGAGGTGGTGGGCGCCTGTAGTCCCAGCTACTCCGGAGGCTGAGGCAGGAGAATGGCCTAAACCCGGGAGGCGGAGCTTGCAGTGAGCTGAGATCCGGCCACTGCACTCCAGCCCGGGCTACAGAGCAAGACTCCGTCTCAAAAGAAAAAAAAGAACACCCAGACCGTACCCTGTTCGTAGATGGGAGTTCTGTCTTAACCCCCAATGGACGCCAACAGACAGCATACACTGTTGTAACAGCAACCCAAACGGTTGAAACCAGGCCCTTGCCTCTAGGCACCACCTCCCAGAAGGCTGAACTCACTGCCCTTACCCGTGCCTTACTTCTCTCCAAAGGATAGAGGGTTAATATCTATACAGACTCTAAATATGCTTACCTTATTGCACATACTCCCTCTATTCTCTGGCAAGAGCGCGGGTTTCTTACCACCAAAGGGACACCAGTAGTCAATGGACCACATATAAAGAGGTTGCTTGATGCTCTCCAGGCCCCCAAAGAGGTAGCCATCATCCACTGCAAAAGCCATCAGCATTCTAAGGACCCTGTGTTGCAAGGTAACAGCCTAGCTGACTCCACCGCACGGGCCACTGCCCTCGCTTCCCCCGCTCCCCGAGCGCCTTTACTCTTTCTTTCCCCCACATATTCCCCCGACTACTCTTCCCAGGAACTTCAAACCCTGATGGCCCACCCCAGTGTTACCCAAAACAAGGATGGGTGGGTGTTCATTGACAGCCGAATAGCGCTCCCTCAGACTCAGGCAGTACATATACTGACCGACATACACCGCTCTCGCCACATAGGACCCAAGGCTATGTATAACTTCCTAGAACCCATCTTTCACCTTCCCTCACTGCAGGCCCAAATTAAGAAAGTACATCAGCAATGTGCCACCTGTCCGGCCACTAACCCCCAAGGTAGGCTCAGACACCCAGGGCCTACTCAGCAGCTAAGAGGCCACCAGCCAGGAGAAGATTGGCAACTTGATTTTACCCACATGCCCCGACATAAAAAATTTCGCTACCTGCTAACCTTAGCTGACACCTTCTCAGGATGGATTGAAGCTTTCCCCACCACTCGAGAGACTGCAGAAGTCGCGGCAACTATTCTCCTAGAGCACATCGTCCCCAGGTTCGGTCTCCCCATCCAATCAGACAATGGTCCGGCTTTAATTTCCAAACTCACCCAGCAGGTGGCAGCCGCACTCCAGATTACCTGGAAGCTCCACATTCTCTACCATCCGCAATCGTCTGGTAAGGTAGACGTTCCCATCTCCCTAGTCCCCAGCCTCACCCCGTACAGTGAAGCTTAGCTATCCTGTCTTCTGTCCCTTGCCCTCCCCCGCCAGGCAAGGGCAGTATTCCTTCCGCTAATAATTGGAGTCTCTTTAGCTGCATCCCTCATGGCCTCTGGCCTTGGAACTGGAGCCTTAACTCATTCTGTCCGATCCTCTCAAGACCTTACGGCCCGATTACAAGTAGCAATCAAAGCTTTGGCAGAATCCCTGGCTTCCCTCCAATGACAGATCACCTCAGTTGCCCAGGTGGCAGCCCAGAATCGCAGGGCACTCGACCTCCTTATGGCTGACAAAGGCGGGACCTGTATGTTCCTTAATAAAGAATGCTGCTACTACATCAATGAGTCAGGACTAGTAGAAACCAAGCTCCTCACTCTAGAAAAAGTCCAAGAAGGACTCCACAAAAACCCTTAGGATTAGAGTCCCCATTCGGGTGGTGGCAGTTGTCCATGGCTGGCTGGGTCATACCCTTCCTAAGCCCCTTACTAATCATTGGCTTCTTTTTTTTTATTTTTTTTTGAGACAGAGTCTCGCTCTGTTGCAAGGTTGGAGTGCAGTGGCACAATCTTGGCTCACTGCAACCTCCGCCTCCCGGGTTCAAATGATTCTCCTGCCTCAGCCTCCCGAGAAGCTGGGCGCCCGCCACCACGCCCAGCTAATTTTTTTTGTATTTTTAGTAGAGACGGGGTTTCACCGTGTTGGCCAGGATGGTCTCGATCTCCTGACCTCGTGATCTGCCTGCCTCGGCCTCCCAAAGTGCTGGGATTACAGGCGTGAGCCACTGCGCCCAGCCATCATTGGCTTCTTACTACTCATAGCTCCCTGTATCCTCCGCTTCATCCAGGACCTCATGAAAGAAGTCTCCCAGGTCACTTTCAATCAGATGCTGCTCCACCCCTATACCCGAGTTCCGACCTCCGAAGAACGCCACGACGACCCATACCAGCAGGAAGCAGCCAGATGAACATGTCGCCCCTTTTTTCTTATTAGAAAGAGGTCGGAATGTTAGGCAGGGATCTAGACCCGACATGGCAGCACCACCTGGTGTAGCAGGCCCTTTGTTCGAGACTTCCCTTCCTCTTTGAACACACCCGCAGACTTGCATACATCAGAGGTTTCAGCTGGGCAACCACACTCCCCCATGACCTGCATCTCACCTGCATTTCACAGGTTCGTAAACAGCAGTTTCGGTTAACAGTTTCCAAAGACCCCTTCCTCATGACCCTTACTTGACTCCTGCCCTAGTAGTTTCAAGACCCCCCAGGCTCTGTTTGTACAACCAGCTTCCCTACCTCTCGGGCTATAAAAAGCCCCTACCCTCCTCCCTCAGCGCGACTTCCTCAGCCCACACCTTTGGACCGAGGAACCTCGCCCGCAAGTCCTAATAAAGGACTGCCATTTGCCTTGTGTCTTTGTTCCTGGTTCGGCTCCAGCCTCAGTTTACCTTTACACCAAGATCTTGCCGTTACACTCCAGCCTGGGTGACAGAGCCGGGCTCTGTCTCAAAAACAAAAAAACAAAAGAGACTTTATTGCTTTCCAGGAAGAACACCTTTTGATACCTGGCTGTGATTTTTATATGTTTCTGTTGATGGTGTTCAGGACATGTCACCCATAACATGCCAACCTACAACTTTGGCATATTGATATGGAGAATTTTGAGTTAAACACATTTGCAAACAGTAGATGCAAGAAGGGCTCTTATTTATTTATTTATTTATTTTTTTGAGATGGAGTCTCACTCTGTTGCCCAGGCTGGAGTGCAGTGGCATGATCTTGGCTCACTGCAACCTCCACCTCCTGGGTTCAAGTGATTCTCTTGCCTCAGCCTTCCAAGTAGCTGAGATTACAGCCTTGCACCACCATGGCTGGCTAAATTTTGTATTTCTAGTAGAGACGGAGTTTCACCATGTTGGCCTGGCCGGTCTTGATCCCCTGACCTCAGTTATCTGCCCACCTTAGCCTCCCAAAATTCTAGGATTACAGGCGTGGACCACTGTGGCCAGCCCAGAAGGACTCTGTGATCTTCCCTTTTATTTTCTCTTTATTTTTGAGAAGGAATCTCACTCTGTTGCCCAGGCTGGAGTGCAGTGGCATGATCTCGGCTCACTGCAACCTCCACCTCCTGGGTTGAAGTGATTCTCCTGCCTCAGCCTCCCAAGTAGCTAGGATTATGGGTGCCCGCCACCATGCCTGGCTAATTTTTGTATTTTTACTAGAGACGGGGTTTCACCATGTTGGCCAGGCTGGTCTTGAACTCCTGACCTCAGGTGATCCCCCAGCCTCCGCTTCACAAAGTACTGGGATTACAGGCATGAGCTACTGTGCCTGGCCAAAATTTTTAAAAAATTAGCCAGACGTGGTGGTGTGCAACTGTAGTCCCAACTACTTGGAAGGCTGAGACAGGAGGATTGCTTGGGCCTAAGAAGTCAAGGCTTCAGTGAACTGTGATCACGTTACTGCACTCCAGCCTGGGTGACACAGCAAGACCCTGTCTCAAAACAAACACTTCGATCTAGTTACTTTTTTGGGTCTCCATTTTTCTCATGAGGGCTCCCATCTACAATGAATAAGCTTTGTGTGCTATTGTTTTGTTAATCTGTCAGTCTGAGCCAGACACCAGAGAGAGGAGGAAAACTCTAGTCCTGCTACTGTTTCTGGTGACAAGGATGGGTTACAATTGGCTGGGAAAATCTGCTCCCTCTGAGGTCTGCAGGGGAGAAATCCTGGGACCTGACTAAGCCAATGCAAAGTAAGAATTCAACTCAACCCGGTGGCTCATGCCTGTAATCCCAGCTTTTTGGGAGGCTGAGGTCGGTGGATTACTTGAGGTCAGGAGATCAAGACCAGTCTGGACAACATGGTGAAACCCCATCTCTACCAAAAAATAGCAAAATTAGCTGGGTGTGGTAGTGTGTGCCTGTAGTCCCAGTTACTCAGGAGGCTGAGGCACGAGAATCACTTGAACCTGTGAGGCTGGGGTTGCAGTGAGCTGAGATAGCGCCACTCCACTCCAGCGTGGGCAACAGAGTGAGACTTTGTTAAAAAAAAAAAAAAAAAAAAAAAAAAAAAGGCCACGTGGTGGCTCACACCTGTAATCCCCAGCACTTTGGGAGGCTAAGGCAGGCGGATCACGAAGTCAGGAGTTCGAGACCAGCCTGGCCAACATGGTGAAGCCCTGTCTCTATGAGAATCGCTTGAACCTGGGAAACAGCTGCAGTGAGCCGAGAAAGTGCCACTGCACTCCAGCCTGGGCAACAGAGCGAGATTCCATCTCAAAAAAAAAAGTACGAATTTTTACCAGGCTGGGATTATGGCTCACGCCTGTGATCCCAGCACTTTGGGAGACTGAAGCAGGAGAATCTCTTGAGCTCAGGAGTTTGAGATCAGCCTGGGCAACATAGCAAGACCCCATCCCCACAAAAACTAAAAAAATTAGCTCAGCTTGGTGGTTCATGCCTGTAGTCCCAGCTATTCAGAAGTTTGAGGCAAAGAGGATTCTTGAGCCCAGGATTTGGAGACTGCAGTGATCTATGATTACATCACTGCACTCCAAGCTGGGCAACAGAACACAACTCTGTCTTTCAGGAAAAAGAAAAAAAAAGGTGCTGTATAACACCACCAGCTCACCCTTGGATTCTTTCCTAGAAGAAGCCAAGAGCCCTCCTGGGCTAAGCCCAAAATTTGGGGCTCCCCTGCAATGGACTGAAACTGTGTTCTCAGAGGGCAATTAGGAAACCAGTTGGCAAGTGAAAAATTTTAATAGTCTTCATAAATGTTAGAACAAAGCTTTCATGATCTGAGTAGATAATCGTAACTCGTTTCATCTGGAGAGACAAATTGGATCTCACTTATTTATTTATTTATTTTTATTTTTATTTTTTATTTATTTATTTATTTATTTATTTTTTTTGAGACGGAGTCTCGCTCTGTCACCCAGGCTGGAGTGCTGTGGCCGGATCTCAGCTCACTGCAAGCTCCGCCTCCCGGGTTCCCACCATTCTCCTGCCTCAGCCTCCCGAGTAGCCGGGACTACAGGCGCCCGCCACCTCGCCCGGCTAGTTTTTTTTTTGTATTTTTTAGTAGAGACGGGGTTTCACCGTGTTAGCCAGGATGGTCTCGATCTCCTGACCTCGTGATCCGCCCGTCTCGGCCTCCCAAAGTGCTGGGATTACAGGCTTGAGCCACCGCGCCCGGCCTTTATTTTTTTTTTTTGAGACTGAGTCTCGCTCTGTCCCCCAGGCTGGAGTGCAGTGGCGTGATCTCGGCTCACTGCAAGCTCCGCCTCCCAGGTTCACGCCATTCTCCTGCCTCAGCCTCCCGAGTAGCTAGGACTACAGGTGCCCACCACCACACCTGGCCAATTTTTTGTATTTTTAGTAGAGACGGGGTTTCACCGTGTTAGCCAGGATAGTCTCGATCTCCTGACCCTGTGATCCACCCACCTCGTCCTCCCAAAGTGCTGGGATTACAGGCATGAGCCACCGTGCCTGGCCTTATTTATTTATTTATTTATTTATATTTTTTGAGATTGAGTCTCACTCAGTTACCCAGACTGAGTGCAGTGGCACGATCTCGGCTCCCTGCAACCTCTGCCTCCCATATTCAAGTGATTCTCCTGCCTCAGCCTCCCGAGTAGCTGGGTTTACAGGCATGTGCCACAACACCTGGCTAGTTTTGTGTTTTTGGTAGCAACAAATTTTCTCTATGTTGGTCAGGCTGGTCTCGAACTCCCAACCTCAGGTGATCAGCCCTCCTTGATCTCCCAAAGTACTGGGATTATGGGCGTGAACCAATGTGCCTGGCTAATTTTTGTATTTTTAGTAGAGATGGGGCTTCTCCTTGTTGCCAAGGCTGCTCTCGAACTCCCTGGCCTCAAATGATCTGCCTGCCTCAGCCTCTCAAAGTGCTAGGATTACAGGCGTGAGCCACCGTGCCCGGCTCCACCATTTTTTTTAAACTAGTGAGTTTTGTATTATCACACCTGTCTCACAGCTATAATTTTAAAATGAAAGCTCTAAGATTTCTGACTGCACCTGTCTATTTATGTTTATATGTGTATGTTATAGGTGTGTAACACTTTCTCCCTCTTGATGGAATTCCTAAAGATTAACTTGTGAAGGAGCTCTATTTCATTGACTTTAGAAAACCACATTCGCTTATGTAAATTAAGACTAGTCAAACAGGCTTATGTTATTTTTAGACGTTGAAGATTATAGAAGTGTAAACTGTAAAACTGTAAATTAAACCTGAGAACAATACATGCAATAAAAATGAATTGCTTGGCCAGGTGGTGGCTCAGCTATGTCATCCCAGCACTTTGGGAGGCTGCTGGAGGCGGGTCATTTGAAGCCAGATGTTCAGGAACAGCCTGGGCAACATGGCAAAACTCCATCTCTGCAAAAAAAAACAAAAAACAAAAAAAACCCCAAAAATTTACTGTGCGTGCTGGCTCGTGGCTCTCGCCTATAGTCCCAGCTATTCGGGAGGCTGAGGCGGGAGGATCGCCTGAGCCTTGGAGGCGGAGGTTGCAATGAGCCGTGATCACATTACTGCACTCCAGCCTGGGTGACAGAACAAGACCCTGTCTCAAAAAATACATAAATTTTTACAAAGTGAATTGAGGGTGGGCACGGTGGCTCATGCCTGTAATCCCAGCACTCTGGGGGGCCAAGGCGGGCGGATTGCTTGCATCCAGGAGTTTGAGACCAGCCTGGGTAACACAGTGAAAACCTGTCTCTACTAAAAATATAGAAAATTAGCTGAGTGTTGTGGCTCGCACCTGTTGTTCCAGCTACTCGGGAGGCTGAGGTGGGAGGATCACTTGAGCCATGGAGGCAGAGGTTGCAGTGAGCTGTGATGTTACCCCACTGCACTCCAACCTGGGTGACAGAGTGAGACCCTGTCTGGAAAAAAAAAAAAAAAAAAAAAAAAAAGGTGACTTGCTTAATGGATGTCAAGCCTGACAGTAAATTAATTTTAAAAAGTAAAGGAGAGACCCGTATGTGGGTTTGTTTTTTTTCTTTTTTGGTTGCTTGGATGGTTATTTTTTGAGACAAGGTTTTACTCTGTTGCCCAGGCTGGAGTGCAGTGGCATGATCTCAGCTCACTGCAGCCTCCCAGGTTCAAGTGGTTCTCACGCCTCAGTCTCCCAAGTAGCTAGGATTACAGGTGTGAGCCACCATGCTCGGCTAATTTTTTTTTTTTTTTGGAGATGGAGTTTTGCTCTTGTTGCCCAGGCTCAAGTGCACTGGCGTGATCTCGGCTCACTGCAACCTCTGCCTCCCAAATTCAAGCGATTCTGCTGCCTCAGCCTCCCGAGTAGCTGGGATTAGAGGCACTCGCCACCACATCTGGCGAATGTTGTATTTTTAATGGAGATGGGGTTTCTCCATGTTGGTCAGGCTGGTCTTGAACTCCCGACCTCAGGTGATCCACCTGCCTCAGCCTCCAAAGTCCTGGGATTACAGGTGTGAGCCACCATGCCCGGCCACTTTTTGTGTTTTTTATAGAGATGGGATCTCATTATGTTGGCCAGGCTGGTCTTGAACTCCTGGCCTCCAGTGATCCCCCCCACCATGGCCTCCCAAAGTACTGGGATTACAGGTGTGAGCCATGGTGCTGGGCCCCCTATGTTTAATTTTTTTGGTTCTTTGTTTCTTTGATCTTTGATACTTGATTTGTCAACAAGAAAAGTAACTTAAGATGATGGTGATTTTTTCAATGTTTCTTGAAATGTTCATGAGTAATTAAGCATAATTGTTGAACACAAGTTAAATGAAAGTGAGATGAAAGCTTATAAATAAGCTTTTCAACAATAATTATGTTTTATAATATGCCTGCTTAAATATTGTTTTCAAAATCTTTTTGTAAATGTGTACTTTGGGGTGGGGTGCAGTGGCTCACGCCTGTAATCCCAGCACTTTGAGAGGCCAAGGTGGGTGGATCACGAGGTCAGGAGTTCAAGACCAGCCTGGCCAAAATGGTGAAACCCTGTCTCTACTAAAAATATAAAAATCACCTGGGTGTGGTGGCGTGTGCCTATAATCCCAGATACTCGGGAGGCTGAGGCAAGAGTAATACTTGAACCTGGGAGGCAGAGGTTGCAGTGAGCCAAGATCGTGCCACTGCACTCCAGCCTGTAGTCCCAGTGACTTAAGAGGCTGAGGCAGGTGGACTGCTTGAGTCCAGGAGGTCATGGCTGCGGTAAGCTGTGATTGTGCCACTGAACTGCAGCCTGGGCAACAGAGCCAGATCCCGTCGAGTAGGAAAGGAAGAGCTGGGCGCAGTGGCTCACGCCTGTAATCCCAGCACTTTTGGAGGCCAAGGTGGGCAGATCGCTTGACCCCAGGACTTTGAGTCCAGTTTGAGCAACATGGCGAAACCCCGTCTCCACTACCAATACAAAAATTAGTCAGGTGTGGCTGGGTGCGGTGGCTCACGCCTGTAATCCCAGCACTTTAGGAGGCCGAGGCGGGTGGATCATGAGGTCAGGAGATCAAGAGCATCCTGGATAACACGGTGAAACTCCATCTCTACTAAAAATACAAAAAATTAGCCGGATGTGGTAGCACCCGCCTGTAGTCCCAGCTACTCTGGTTGAGCCCAGAAGGGAGACGCTTCAGTGAGCTGAGATCGCACCACTGCTTTCCAGCACGGGTGACAGAGCAAGACTCTGTCTCCAGAAAGAAAAAAAAAAAAAAAAAAAAAGGAAGGAAGGAAAGTGAGAGTGGGGAGACAGAGAAAGAAAGAAGAAATGCTCATTAAATGCCTGATGGCTCGCACCATTTAGAGATCTGACTTAGATAGGTTCCCAACTCCCTCCTAAGCCACCCCCTTCTAAAATGAGACACAAGGGCGGGCACACTGGCTCATGCTTGTAATCCCAGCACTTTGGGAGGCCAAGGTAGACAGATCACTTGAGGTTGGGAGTTCGAGGAGTTCAGGAGGCTGAGGCAAGAGAATTGCTTGAACTCCGGAGGTGGAGGTTGTGGTGAGCCGAGACCACAGTCGCACCATTGCACTCCAGCCTGGGCAAGAATAGCAAAATTCTGTCTCAAAAAAATAAATAAAATAAAATAAAATAAGACACAAGTGTGTAACCAAGCTAACCTATTCTCAGGACAAAGATACTGATTCGACAATATTTGGCATAGTGTGCTTACATTTATTCCTTTCTATTTGTTCTAATCTGTCTTTTTCTACCCCTTCTATGGATATCTTACTTCAGAACTTCTACCCTGAATTTCTGTCCACTACCCACCAATTCAGCCAGGGAATGAGGAAGTTCAGGATATGCCACCTCAAAACATGCCACCTTTGCTACTTGATGATTTTTATTTATTTGTTTATTTATTTTGAGATGGGGGTCTCACTCTGTTGCCCAGGCTGGAGAGCAGTGGCATGATCTCGGCTCACTGCAACCCCTGCCACCTGGGTTCAAGCCATTCTCCCATCTCAGCCTCTGGAGTAGCTGGCATTACAGGTGTGCACCACCACGCCTGACTAACTTTTGTATTTTTTAGTACAGATGGGGTTTCGCCATATTCGCCAGGCTGGTCTCGAACTTCTGACCTCAGGTGATCTGCCTGCCTGGGCCTCCCAAAGTGCTGGGATTACAGGTGAGCCACCGCGTCCAGCCTAATTTTTGTATTTTTAGTGGCTAATTTTTGTATTTTTTAGTAGTGACGGGGTTTCACCATGTTGGCCAGGCTGGTCTTGAACTCCTGACTTCAAGTGATCTACCCACTTCAGCCTCCCAAAGTGCTGGGATTACAGGTGTGAGCCACCATATTCTTTTTCACTTTCCCTGTTCTACTCTTTGGAATCTAGTTACTAAATCCAGTTCACTATCAAGGTGGTTGTAGGGCCGGGCGCACTGGCTCACGTCTATAATCGCAGCACTTCAGGATTCTCAAGAAGGATCCTTGAGCCGAGGAGTTTGCGACCAGCCTGGGCAACACAGCTAGACCCCATCTCAAATTAAAGAGAAACAAAGGTATTTGTAGGGAGTGGAATTAAGCCTCACCTCTTTGAAGGAAGAATATATACATCTATTATTTGACCAGTCCATCAGCAGGAAATAATATAACACTGAACATGCTCTTTCCTTTCTTTTTCTTTTAAGAGGTATAGTCTTGGCCCGGTGCAGTGGCTCACGCCTGTAATCCCAGCACTTTGGGAGGCCGAGACGGATGGATCATGAGGTCAGGAGTTCGAGACTAACCTGACCAGCATGGAGAAACCCCGTCTTTACTAAAAAGACAAAATTAGCTGGGCGTGGTGGCATGTGTCTGTAATCCCAGCTACTCAGGAGGTTGAGGCAGCAGAATCACTTGAACCGGAGAGGCAGAGGTTGTGGGGAGCTGAATCACACATTTCCCTTCAGCCTGGGCAACAAGAGCGAAACTCCATCTCAGAAAAAAAAAAAAAAAAAGAGGCAGAGTCTTGCTCTCTGGCCCAGGCTGCAGTTCAGTGGCGTAATTATGGCTCACTGCAGCCTTGACCTCCTGTGCTCAAGTGATCCTCCTGCCTCAGCCTCCCGAGTACCACAGTTGCTCACTGCCATGCCCCGCTAATTCCTTCTATTTTCATGTTTTGTAAAGACAGGGTCTTGCTCTGATGCCAACCAAAGCTGGTCTCAAACTCCTGTCCTCAAGCAATCCTCCTACCTCGACCTCCCAAAGCACTGCAATTATAGACATGAGCCACCTCGCCTGGCTACAACCAGTCACTTTTTTTTTTTTTGAGACGGAGTTTTGCTCTTGTCGCCCAGGCTGGCGTGCAGTGGTGCAACCTCGGCTCACTGCAACCTCTGCCTGCTAGGTTCAAGCAATTCTCCTGCCTCAGCCTCCCGAGTAGCTGGAATTACAGGCATCCGCCACCATGCCCAGCTAGTTTTTCTATTTTCAGTAGAGAGGGGGTTTCGCCAGGCCTGGGGAAGGGGGAATGGCTGACTTATCAAATTAATTACACCATCCAGAAGGGTTTATTAAACTAGTTTTACTTTAGCACCGTTCTTAGTGGAGCAAGATTCGTGATTATGGGGTGGAATTTTGTGTATCTGGTCTTCATGGGATGCATAGAAATTTTCCAGTTGGTGAGAAGCAGGTGGCGAGGGTCCGGATCAGAAAAAAAGGCAGGAAGCCGGGTTCCCGCTTGCCTTGCATCAGCTCTCCACAGCGCACCGGCCATCACTTGAAGCAGACACCCCTGAGGGAGCGGGTTGAGGGAGGGCAGATATCCGGCTTCTCGCCCTGGAGGGGAAGGCCACAAGTTGGAGTCCCGGAAGCAGACCCTACCCCCACCACTTGAATCCCACTGCTCCCCTCCCAGCTTACCTGGTACAACTGGCAGACGAGGGTCAGGAGCTGGCTCTGATCTTCCAAGGGTTTCTGCACAAAGCAAGACAGAGGTCACACACTCCCAGCAGCTACCCCAACCCATGCACCCTGGTTCCAGCCCAGAAAGGGCTGCACGTGTTCCCAAGTCTGGCCCCCGCCTCCTGCCTCGCGAATCAGTGGCACACCTGTCCCAGCGGGGGTGGCTATCAATGTTTACCACTTCGAATTAATACATACATTTTTTTGCCTGATGGACTCCTACTCACTTTTCAAAACTCCAGCCCCAATGCCCCTTTTCCATATGCAAAGCCATCAAGTTTTGCTCTTGTCGCCCAGGCTGGAGTGCAGTGGTGCGATCTCGGCTCACTGCAACCTCTGTCTGGGCTCCTTTATCCCTGGTCCCTCTGTCTGGTCCATCCCTGACTCCATGGGACTATGAGTGTCAAGCTGAGGGCTAAAAAGATTCTTACCCCATTGACGGTGACCCAGGGCACATATTCGTGCGGTGGCTGAAGAGCATCTGTCCGCTGGGCATTGGCGTGCATGAGCTGCATGCCGCGGTCCCCCGTTGCACACTCCATGATAGTGTCTGGCGACAGCCCTGGGGCGTAGAGCTGCAGGCACTGGGTGGGTGGGGAGCAGGGGGTTGCCTCAGCTTCCTCCCCGTTATCTCAACGGTCCCCCCACCAGCCCTGAGTCAAGCCTGTTTCGTCACTGAGAAGAGGGTTGGCTTCACAGCGATGCGACAATGCCCACAAACAGCAGACGCTCAATACATGCTTGAGTGGAGGCCCCTGAGTCAGGGCTGAGGCTGCTCCTGCCTCCTAGCTCCCTTGTTTTCATCCCTAAGACCAGACCCCACTGTCTCTGACCCCCATGGTATCTCACTTTACTCAGGGCCTCCACACAGGCTGATCCCTCTGCCAGGAACACCCTTCCTCCTCCGTCCACTGTCTCCTCAGTGCCCTCTCCTCCTTGCCACTCTCTCAGCCCTGATCTAACCCTGCAGGACTAGGGTATCGCTAGGTGAGGCCTCTTGGGTGACCCGGATTTTTTTTTTTTTTTTTTTGAGACGGAGTCTCGCTCTGTCGCCCAGGCTGGAGTGCAGTGGTGCGATCTCGGCTCACTGCAAGCTCTCCGCCTCCCGGGTTGACGGCATTCTTCTGCCTCAGCCTCCCGAGTAGCTGGGACCACAGGCGTCCGCCACCACACTCGGCTAATTTTTTGTATTTTTGGTAGAGACGGGATTTCACTGTGTTAGCCAGGATGGTCTCGATCTCCTGACCTTGTGATCCGCCCGCCTCGGCCTCCCAAAGTGTTGGGGTTACAGACGTGAGCCACCATGTCTGGCCGGGTGACCCAGATGTTTGATGAATGAATAAATGATTGGAGCCGACGAGTCACTTCTCTGGAAGTCATTCTTCACAATCCCCTGAGGAAGTAGGTGGGGTCTGTCCTATCATCTCCACATCCTATCATCTGTGTCTCTGCACATTCCTGCTCATCCTTCCATGACCAGCTCAGAAATGCCTCCTCCAGTAAGTCCTCCGTGATCACTTATGCTCCTGAGACCTGCATTCATTCCCCTGATTCAGAGATGGAAGTTTCAAGAGGGGAGGCTGGGGCCAGGCGTGGTGGCTCACACCTGTAATCCTTTGGGAGGCTGGGACAGGAGGATCACTTGAGGTCAGGAGTTTGAGACCAGCCTGGCCAACATGGTGAACGCTGTCTCTACTAAAAATACAAAAATCAGCCGGGCATGGTGGTGCGCGCCTGTAGTCCCAGCTACTGGGGAAGCTGAGGTGGGAGGATCACTTAAACCGAGGAGACAGTGGTTGCAGTCAGCCAAGATCGCACCACTGCACTCCAGCCTGGGTGACAAAGCAAGACCCTGTTTCAAAAAAAAAAAAAAAAAACCACGGCCGGGCACAGAGCCAGTAGCTCATGCCTGTAATCCCAGCACTTTGGGAGGCCTAGGCGGGCGGATCACGAGGTCAAGAGTTCAAGACAAGCCTAACCAACATGGTAAAACCCTGTCTCTACTAAAAATACAAAAATTAGCCTGGTATGGTGGCACAGAACTGTAATCCCAGCTACTTAGGAGGCTGAGGCAGGAGAATCACTTGAACCCGGGAGGTGGAGGTTGCAGTGAACCGGGATTGTGCCACTGCACTGCAGCCTGGGTGACAGAGCGAGACTCCGTCTCAAGAAAAAAATAAATAAATAAATAAAATAAAGAAGGGTAGTTGTTTTCTTGGGCTGCACAGACAGCAGTGGTCAAGGCTAAGACTTGAATTTGAGTCTGCCTGGGTGTAGGGAAGGTTACCACCCTTGTCCCCCTCCTCGTGCGGAGTGAGGGGCGTCACTCACTAGTGGCAGACTTTTCTCCATGTCGTCAAACTCTTCCATGCAGACAATGGTCAGGAAGGCTAGATCCATGTCAAGCATATCCAACAGGCAGGCCTGGGGTTTGGAGAGGGGGCAGGAGAGGGCATGAAGAGGGCCCAGGGTACCCTGACACCCTCTCGTAATAATCACCAGTACCCACCCAGGAGATAGGGAATAAAGATGTGATTAAATGGGAGCACACGAGGCAGAAGACAAAGCTGGCATCCTCATATTTACCTCCTGTACATCGGACGGTTTTCCCCCACCCGGTGTGGGGCCCTGGGGACGCTCACCTCCACCTTGTTGAGTTTGCACTCCTCTTCTCCATGCTGGCACTTGAACTCCCATCTGCCGCTGACATTTTGTTCCTACAAGGCAACAGGGTGAGACCTGGCTGGCAGGCTGGGTCCCCTGCTCCCCTGCCCACGTGCCTCAGTTTCCCCAGCGCCCATGCACCTGTGCATTTCCGTAGGGCACCAGCGTGACATTGAGGATCTCCATGACCATCAGCCACGTTGGGAAAAGCTCTCGGACCAGGAAGGCGCGGCAGCCACCGCACAGTGCTTCATAGTAGAGGGTCACGTTGACAAGCGGTGCGTTGGACTTCTTGACGGGCCCCCGCAGGTATAGATTGCCCATCTGTGGATTAGGAAGGGGTGTGAGGCAGGTGTAGCCCTGGGCAGTTCCCCACTTCTCTGAACGCCACTTGGTATTCTTGTAGAAAGGGGGCTGTCATAGGCAATTCATCTTGCACACCTTCCAGAACTTGCCAGGTGGAATCTTGACTTTGAGACTTTTTTTTTTTTTTTTTTTTTTTTTTTTTTTTTTGAGACAGCGTCTCTCTCTGTCGCCCAGGCTGGAGTGCACTGGCACCATCTTGGCTCACTGCAAGCTCCGCCTCCCGGGTTCACGCCATTGTCCTGCCTCAGCCTCCCAAGTAGCTGGGACTACAGGCGCCGGCCACTACACCCGGTTAATTTTTTTGTATTTTTAGTAGAGACGGGGTTTCACCGTATTAGCCTAGCCAGGATGGTCTGGATCCCCTGACCTCGTGATCCGCCCGCCTCGGCCTCCCAAAGTGCTGGGATTACAGGTGTGAGCCACCGCCTCTGGCCTTGGCCCATGCCCATTTCTTGCCACTCCACCAGGAGACTTTGACTCTGAGCTGAGCAAGGAACCCACGTGAACCCTTTCCAAGTCCGACCAAACAGAGGCGGCACCTAATAGGTGCTGACTTCCGGCTTCAGCTGAGGGGTGGCGGGCGGCCCGTGTCGCTGGATCCCTGAGCAAGTCGCTCAGCTTCTAGGGCATTTGCCTAATAGGTCCCAGAGACACGCAAGCCCTGCCCTGGCTGGAATGAATGCACCAGGGGTAGCAGCAAGAACGCATGCCGGTGGCCCTCGGCCAGCTGCTGAACTTGTGCCCTGGACCATAAAAGGAGACCCCAGCTCCTGCCCCAAAAGTACACAATAGGCGCTCAATGAACCCTTGGGCGGGACGAGGCGGTGGAAGCAACTGCGCGTCTCAGATGCGGGATGCGAAAGCGAAACGGCACGGAGGGACTCTGGCCGCAGTGCCGGGAAATGAACGGGGTTTTTCCAGTCGGGGCCCTGGTCTTCCCCTGTGAAGTCTGGGGAGAAAGAAGGAGCCGCCTGCCCCGCCCGACAGGGCGCCTGTCCCCTCCAGTCTGCCCGCCCTGTCGCCGTCCCTACCTTGTAGTTAACTGGCGGTCCATTCCCAAAGATGTCTAACGCTTGCAGAGGGGACGCCTGCACCGCTGCCGTGGGGTCGTCCAGCAGCAGCAGCAGCGGTGGCAGGAACAGCAGAAGTGGCGACAGGGACATCGCTGCGGGGCAAAAGTGTGGCGGCTGGGGCGGCTGCCTGGGAAATGAGCGCCTTTAACCAGGGGGTGGTCCCGCCCCTAACCCGGGCCTGCCTCCCGGTGCCCACGCCCCTGGGCCCCGAGCCAGCGTCCCTCCCTCCTCCACTCCTCCCTCTGGGTGTCCCACCCCCACCCCTGCCAGGTGCTGGGTCCCCAGTCACGAGGTCACTGGGCCCCTTGGCAATCAGCCCTGCCTAGGCATTTGAGCCCTGGCGCAAGAGTACCTTTAGGGGAGGTGAGGTGGGGCCTTTGAGATAGACACAAAGAGGCTGAGAGGAATGGTGGTGTGTCCATGCACTCCTAGACTTTCTGGGGGCGGCTAGGGGACTTGAGGCCTGGGACCCACTCTCAGAGTGGGCCTGTGATCTAACGGGGTGACGTCGGATGGAGGCTGGGGATGGGATGGAGGCTGGGGTGTTGGGGGAGTAACAAATGTTCAGCCCCCTGAGAGTGGGCAAGCCCTGTGTGGCCAGGTTCCCTCCCTCCAGCCTGGCCCGTGACCTCCCTCACGCCCAACCCCCACGTCCTGCCCCTTGATCCTTCCCCCTCAAGCTCCTGACCCCGATGCTCCAGACCCGGCTCCATGGTCCCGTGGGACTGACTCAGGCTTGACCACAGCCATGCCAGAAAGCAGAAGCTGGCACAGGGGAGCGGCATGTCATTTCTCTAGGGTACCCCCCCTCCAGTCCCACTTCCGACTTGGGGTGAAGAGAACTGGCCTTCCTTCTTTTCACCATCTAAGGCTTGTGGAGGGTGGGGGGCAACCTGGCCTTCAAGGGGCACCCATGGGGGAAAGCGGGGGCCTGTGCTGTCTGGGATAGGGGTGGGACGGCTTGGAGTCCGTCTGGCTTTGGATTTGAGTGACGGAGCCTTAGCTTTCCCTTCTGTGTAATGGGGAGAAGGATAAGGTTTGGGGAACAAGAGTCACCATGGAGGGCTCAGAGGCAGGTGGGGGAGAGTTGTCCCAGGTTGGGGCTTCCGGGTGGCATGGTCAGGCCTTGGTGCCTACACAGGACAGTGGCCCCAGCAGTGAAGGCAGAGAGAATAGCCTGGAAAAAAGGCCCAGATGGAGGTTGGAGTGTTGGGGGAATAATTGAGACATTCAGACCCTGCAGGGCCTCACATTCAGGGCAAGACACACCGGATCCTAAGGAAGAAAATGTCCCAAAGACGGCTGGAAGATATAGCTGAGTCCCCAGCTGTGCCCCCTTCTAGCTGTGTGGAAGACCCCGACCACGCACACAGCAGCTGGTTTGGGAGCCGGAGTTTCCCTGAAGTCCCCGGGGGCTGGATGGTCCCCAAGCCCATCCCTCAGACAACCAAACCGTTGGCAAAGCCCTTTTCCTTCTCAAAGCCTCCCCAGGACTCACCGCCTCAGTCTGGTGCTTACCCTATGCCGGGTGGGATTGAAGAAATAACCATAAATATAATCGCTACAATTTTTCCAGTAGTTACCAGCCCAGCCCTATTGGAAGAAATGGTAAATGTAACCCCACAATGTATTGCTGTCTGGCTTGCTGCCAGGCATAGAGTGGGCCCGCAACCCATTTTATCATTGAACCCTCAGAAGCATCCAGTTGGGGCTGCGGGTAGGGGCTGCTGACTCCAGTGGGTAACAAATAAATGGCTGATCAGAGAGGGAAGGCTATCTTGCCAAGGCCACACAGCTAGTGGTTGAGTGTTTTTAGAAGCCACACAGGCAATTCTCTTCCACCCCGCCATGAAGATGGCAACCTTTCTCCTGTGAGAACCTAAGTAGTGAGAGGCACTATCTGGGCTGGAGTTATTTACGGGGTGTCTCCAGTTAGGACACATAGCAGGGACAGTACCTGGCAAGGTTGGGGGGCTCTGAGACTAAGGGAGGCAGCTCCTGTCCCAAGGTCCCAGCAGTAGACTGGGTCAGAGGGGAGGTTTGTTTACGCACTTGCCCCAGGTTCAGCCTTGTTGGGCCTTGAGAGGTGGCTGTACAGAACAGACAAGAACAGCAAGGCCCCAGGGTTGGGGAGGGCTGAAGGGACAAGGACATGGCAGTGGTGGTGTGGATTCTGGGTGTGATGGGAGGCTGGTAAACAGGAGTCCAGGTCAAAGATGCCATGAGGCCACACGTGGTGGCCCATGTGACTTGGGGAGGCTGAGGCAGGAGGATTGCTGGAGGCCAGGAGTTTGAAACTCACCTGGAAAAGGGTAAGATCTTTTTTTTTTTTTTGAGACAGAGTCTCACTCTGTCACCCAGGCTGGAGTACAGTGGCACAACCTCGGTGCAGGGCTTGGTGCAGCGTCGACCTCCCAGGTTCAACCGATTCTCCTGTCTCAGCCTCCCAAGTAGCTGAGATTACAGGCACGTGCCACCAAGCCTGGCTAATTTTTTTAATTTTTTAAATTTTTAGTAGAGACCAGGTTTTGCCATGTTGGCCAGGTTGGTCTCAAACTCCTGACCTCAAGTGATCTGCCTACCTCGGCTTTCCCAAGTGCTGGAATTACAGGTGTGAGCTACTGTACTCGGCAAGATCTTGTTTTTTAAAAAATTTAAACACAATTAGCTGGACATGGTGACATGCACCCGTAATCCAGTGACTCAGAAGGCTGAGATGGGAGGACTGCTTGAGGCTGGAAACCAGGAGTTTGAGGCCGTGAGCCATGAGCGAGCCGTGTTCACACAACTGCGCTCCAGCCTGGGTGACAGAGCGAGACCTTGACTCTTTAAAAAGAAACACAAAAAACCCCACAGGGCTTCTGCTCAGCGTCTCCTGGGACCTGGCGGTCTGTGCACGGGAGGGGGTGAGGAGAGATCAGAGAAGAGCCTCCAGACGCCTTGAGAACATCAAAGACACGGGAGACCCCTCCCTGTGGCATGGGAGGGTTGTGTCTTTTGACACCACTTGGCAATGAATGAGGAAGCTGTGGATCAGGGAGGGGATATGACTTTTCCAAGGACACAGCTGATGGCTGCGACAGGATTCAAGTTTGGGGGTGGTGGAGGGGAGCAGCTTGGAAGCACTTGAGTGGCTGGATGGGTTCTGGGGTCCCCTGAGCAGTCGGGAGCTCAGGATTTGAATCTCTCT
Source organism: Macaca thibetana thibetana (assembly GCF_024542745.1). Classification (NCBI taxonomy): domain Eukaryota; kingdom Metazoa; phylum Chordata; class Mammalia; order Primates; family Cercopithecidae; genus Macaca; species Macaca thibetana. The sequence continues at coordinate 6,386,123 of NC_065596.1, forward strand.
CCTGTATGACCTTGGGCACTGCCTCAACTGCTCTGGGCTTGAGCAGCTAAACTGGGGGAGGGAGGGGTTGTCGGGTCTCAGAGGTGGCTTGGAGTTAAACCCATGGGCCCGACCTGCTGTGACCCCGTAAACACCACGGTCCCCGACACGCAGAGATGGTACTGAAGCCCAGTCACTGACAACAGAATCACCCACGACGTTTGATGTTTTATATCATATCAATAACAACGTACCGTACAAAACCTGCCTCCCAGCTCGCCGGGCAGGCAGTGTGGTGGCCAAGGGCAGCGTAGAAAACCAGGGCTCTTGTCCCAAAAGAGGAGAGGAAAGAGGGTTTTGCAGTCAAGGAAAAACAGAGTCAAAACCCAACATGATCGAAGAGAAGCCCTGAATCTGCATCAGGCGGAAGGGCCGTGGGCAGTGTCGCAACTTGGCCACTGCGGCGGCACCAGTACGGGGAGCTGTGATTCCTAGCGGGGGGGTTGGGACCAGCTCACGAGTTTATTTATTTTTTTGAGACGGAGGAGTCTCCCTCTGTTGCCCAGGCTGGAGTGCAGTGGCACGATCTCTGCTCACTGCAACCTCCATCTCCCGGGTTCAAGAGATTCTTGTGCCTCAGCCTTCCAAGTAGCTGGGATTACAGGCGCCCGCCACCAAACCCAGCTAATTTTCGTTATTTTAGTAGAGACGGGGTTTCGCCATTTTGGCCAGGCTGGTCTCCAACTCCTGACTTCAAAAGATCCGCCCGCCTTGGCCTCCCAAAGTGCTGGGATTACAGGCGTGAGCCAAAGCGCCCGGCCTGCGAGTTTAATTATTTTTTTAGGGGTGGGGGAACTTCTCGCAGTGGCCCCATTTGTGGGGATAACTCGGTGGCGGGTTTCACTTCGGGGTTTGGAGGGGAAGTTGGAGTCTGTGGGGCGGGTCCCGCCCGGCCCCGAACGTCACGGCCGAGGTTCTCGGAAGCAGCGGAGTGAAGTTCCTTCCTGCCCTGACCCCAGGTCTATGGCTTAAAAATCAGGGTGCCCAGGCTGGGGCCGCGCAGCCCAGGGGCCCTCTGTAAACATGGCAGGTGCAGCCAGAAGGGGCTTCCGGGGCCCCAGGGGACCTGCGGTGGGCAGGGCAGAGGGTCAGGGTGACCAGAGCCATGGAGAGGGCAATGCCCGGGGAACAGGGAGATATGGGGTCGGGGAGGCAGGACCCCCAACATGGAGAAAGACAAGGGCCGAGAGAGAGAGAGAGAGAGAGAGAGAGAGAGAGAGAGAGTAAAGGAGACAGGAGATCTGGAGAATGGGGGAGGGAAGGAGAGAGGGAGGGAAGGAGAGAAGGAAAGAGGGTGAGAGAACCCCAAACAAAAGCCAGAGCCATAGAAATGAAGACCCCTGGATGTGGCTGGTCTGGTCCGTGGCTCCTGCTGCCGCAGCGTCCGGTGCAGACGGGCCCAGGGGCGGCTCCGCTTGGGGGGGGGTCCTCGGCGCTCAGCGGGCGGCAGGCGGCGGGCCGGGGCCCGGGGCGCGTACTGGGTGCGCCAGGGTGACGGTGAGCGCGTCGTTGTGCTGCACGAGCGAGGCGTGCTGGTAGTGCAGCACCAGCTCCTTCAGCGACCCGTACAGGTTGTAGGGCTCCGCAAAGCCGAAGCCGGTGGCCGTGCGGTAGATGACGCAGTGCTTGGTGTCTCCGTCCACCCTGTGGGGGCAAAGGAGAGGGCGGGTCGGGAGGCTGGCCTCCCCGCCAAGCTTTCCCCGCCCCAGGGCCGCGTGCTCCCCTGTGCCCGATGACCCCACCAGGGACTCCTCAAGGCCTGGCACGCGTCAGGCATTAAATGAGAGCTCTGGGAGGGACGCGGGGATCCCCAGCGCTACGGTCCACTCACACCACGGAGCAGGCGTAGCAGCCCCGCTGGCTGCTCTCGCGGATGAGGAAGGTGCCATCCCGCTTGCCACTCAGCATCTCCTCTGCCTGCGTGCGGTTGATCTTGCCCACGTACCAAGTGCGTTCCTCGTGGTGCGGGAGATCGTCCTCGTCCTCCATCAGCGCGTACTGGCTGGGGTCGGGGTGTGGCGGGGGATGGTGGGGAGGGCCCTGGTCACTCATCTGCCAACTTCCGAGGCTCCCCAGCTGCCTGGACAACTCTTCCTCCCTGGTGAACTCCTACTCATTCTTCAAAACCCACCCCAATGGCCCCCTCCTCTGGGAAACCCTCCCTGCCTCCTTCCAGGTGGTCACTCACTCCTCAGTCTCATTTTTGATCCCCAGCCACTCGTTGATTTTCTTCTGCCGGGCGCCTTTCTGGGTGAGCCACCTGAGAAGCAACAGGAGAAAGGTGGGCTTGTGCAGTTGTGTGGGTGCTGAGCCCACAGTGGGCCTGTCCTGTGGGAGGCAGGGTCTGGCTGAGAAGAGAGGGTTCTGGGTACAATATCTCCGGTTGCCACAAGAGGGCAGCGCTGACCTGGCTCAGGGCAGCCTGAACCCAGGGTGGCTCCCCCAGCTCTGCTGGGGAACCCTGACCCACACCCCTCATTTTTCTGTTTCTGTTAATGCTTGTGGAGCCCCCCAAGAAGATGCCAGCCCAGGCACCTCATCGTCACCAGAGGCTCACTCCAGCACTGCTGGCCTTTGCACAGGGCAGCTGTAGGTTCTGCATCTCAGTCTCCCCAGCTGTAAAAGGCAAACTTTACAAAGGGCTTGGAAAGGACCAAATGAACTCATAACAAGCACGGTGCTTAGCATGGCACCTGGCATGTGACAGTGCCTCCCCTGAGGCTCAGGAGGGAGGTGGACACTCTGGCTGAGGTCTTCAGGAGGTTGGTGGGTGGAGGCAGGATTTGAACTGATTTGAACCCAGGACAGGGCTGCCGCAGCCACCCAGCGTGGTAGGATACACAGCAGGCGATTTTTTTTTTTTTTTTTTTTTTTTTTTTGAGGCAGAGTGTTGCTTTGTTGCCCAGGCTGAACTGCATTGGCGTAATCTCCGCTCACTGCAAACTCTGCCTCCCAGTTCAAGCGATTCTCCTGCCTCAGCCTCTTGAGTAACTGGGATTACAGGCGCACCCCGCCATGCCTGGCTGGTTTTTGTATTTTTTATTTTAGTAGAGATGGGGTTCCACCATGTTAGCCAGGCTGGCCTCAAACTCCTGGCCTCAAGTGATCCATCCGCCCGCCTTGGCCACCCAAAGTGCTGCGATTATAGGTGTGAGCCATCGCGCCCAGCCCAGCAGGAATTTTTGTAGAAAGCTCCCAGCTTTCCACAAAATGGAATGGGATAGGAGTGACGCTCCCATTGCACACACGTCTAAGCTGAGGCTGACCTATGGGAAAACTTTCAAGAGGCCCAGGAGGAACCGAGTTTTGGACCTGGTGGAGAGGAAGAGGGCTTGTGGAGAGATAAGGTGTCTTGGGGCCCAGGAAGGGCCACTTGGTGGAGAGGGAGAGACTGAGACGCCTGGAGAGATCTCCAGGTGCCGCAGCAGTCATGGGGGAGCCGCCACTTACACGAGGTACTGGTCTCGGATCTTACGCAGCTGCATGAGGTCTGGCTTGAGGCTGTTCATGCGCTTGTCGATCTCCCGGTTGTCCGAGGCCTGGGCCCGCAGCTGCTGCTCCAGCTTCGTGCGGCTCTCGTGGATCTCGGCAATGCGGGACTTGAGCCGCTCAGAGTTAAGCAGGATCCTGTGGGAGGGGTGGGGTGGCGCAGAGGCCTCAGGGTTTTATCTCAGCTCACTGCACCCTCAAACTCCTGGGCTCAGGTGACCCTCCCACCTCAGCCTCCCGAGTAGCTGGGACCACAGGTGTGCACCACCATGTTCAGCTAATAGTTTAATATTTTTTGTAGAGATAGGTTTTGCCGTGTTGCCCAGGCTGGTCTCAAACTCCTGGGCTCAGGCAATCCTTCCACCTTGGCCTCCCAAAGTGCCTGGAGTTGCAGGAATGAGCCACTGCACCTGCTCCAGGATTTTCTCAAGGACCTACTTTGCACCAGACTATGTGCTTCCAGTCTCTGAGCCTAAGCATATGCTCTTTCCTCTGATTCTCTTTCTTACAAAGTCCTATTCATCCTTCAAAACCCATTTCCTTTTTTTTTTTTTTTAGAGACAGAGTCTCGCTCTGTCACCCAGGCTGGAGTGCAGTGGCCGGATCTCGCTCACTGCAAGCTCCGCCTCCCGGGTTCGGGCCATTCTCCTGTCTCAGCCTCCTGAGTAGCTGGGACTACAGGCGCCCGCCACCTCGCCCGGCTAGTTTTTTGTATTTTTTAGTAGAGACGGGGTTTCACCGTGTTAGCCAGGATGGTCTCGATCTCCTGACCTAGTGATCCGCCCGTCTCGGCCTCCCAAAGTGCTGGGATTACAGGCTTGAGCCACCGCGCCCGGCCAATTTTTGTATTTTTAATAGAGATAGGATTTCACCATGTTGGCCAGGCTGGTCTCAAACTCCTGACTTCAGGAGATCCACCCACCTCAGCCTCCTAAAGTGCTGGGATTACAGGCCTGAGCCATCGCACCAGGCCCAAAGCCCATTTCAACAGACTACTCTTCGCCTCCAGGTGGCTGGTCTCCTTCTACTTCCTTCCCTTCCCCGCTTGTACCACACCAGATCCAGGGTGGGGTGGGGCAGGGCAGAGGCGCCAGACTTACCTCTGCATCTCTTTCTCGTTGCCCTCACGCCGGAAGCGCTCCAGGTATTCCTTGCTGCACTTCTCTTGAGTCTGGCCCTGCTCTTCAAAGATCTTGATAGTCTCATTGAAGGCCTCAATCGCGGTACGCTTCATCTGCAGCTCCTGGAGGAGGGGGCGCAGCTCAGCACCTCCTGGGACTCCCCAAAAGGCCCTCGTGAGGGGTAAAGGCACATCTCAACTCTGATATGGAGACTGCTCAAGTTGGTCCCTCTATTGTAGTGTCATTCTTCTAACTCCTGCTGTACCAAATGAACTCCTATTCAGCCTTCAAAACCCCACCCCCCAAACCCTCTTCTTCTTTACATCCTCCTATAGGTATCCACAAACACCTGGACCTGTTAACACTGCTGGGAATGAATGAGAGATCTAGTTGCTACAGCTCACAGTGCTTCTTGGGGGAGACGCTGCACTAGGACTTTCCTTACATTGTCACATGGACCCTTCCAACAACTCCCAACAAAGTAACAACTATTAACAGGGAAACTGAGGCTCAGGGCCAAAGCCAATTCTGAAGTTACAGTGCTCCTAACTGATCCTGGACAGCTGTCTTGTCCATTTAGAGCCTCAGCTAACACATCAGTAAAAAGGGGACAGAGGCCAGGGCTGGTGGCGATTGCCTGTAATCCTAGCTACTTGGGAAGCTAAAGTGGGAGGATCTCTTGAACCCTGAGGAGTCTGAGGCCAGCCTGGGCAACATGGTGAGACCGCACCTCAAAATTCTTTTTTGTTTGAGATGGAGTCTCGTTCTTGTCACCCAGGCTGGAGCAGTGGTGTGATCTTGGCTTACTGCAACCTCTGCCTCTTGGGTTCAAGTGATTCTCCTGCCTCAGCCTTCCAAGTAGCTGGTATTACAGATGTGCGCCACCATGCCTGGCTAATTTTTTTTTTTTTTTTTTGAGATGGAGTCTCGCTCTGTCCCAGGTTGGAGTGCAATGGTGTGATCTCGGCTCACTGCAACCTTCACCTCCTGGGTTCAAGCTATTCTCCTGCCTCAGCCTCTCAAGTAGCTGGGATTACAGGTGCATGCCACGATGCCTGACTAATTTTTTGTATTTTTAGTAGAGATGGGGATTCACCATGTTGGCCAGACTGGTCTTGAACTCCTTACCTCATGATCCACCTGCCTCAGCCTCCCAAAGTGCTGGGATTACAGGTGTGAGCCACTGTACCTGGCCCAGCTAATTTTTTTGTATTTTTGGCAGAGATGGGGTTTCACCATGTTGCCCAGGCTGGTCTCAAACGCCTGACCTCAGATGATCTCCCTGCCTCAGCCTCCCAAAGTGCTGGGATTACAGGCATGAGCCACTGTGCCCGGCCCATCTTTTAATTTTATTAATTTTTTTTTTTTTTTAAACTTTAGGAGGCGGAGGCAGCCAGATCACTTGAGGCCACCAGTTCAAGACCAGCCTGGCCAACACGGTGAAACCCCGTCTCTACTAAAAATACAAAAATTAGCCAGGCATGGTGGCATGTGCCTGTAGTCCCAGATACTCGGGAGGCTGAGGCAGGAGAATCGCTTGAACCAGGGAGGCTGAGGTTGCAGTGAGCCAAGATCATGCCACAGCACTCTAGCCTGGATGATAGAGCAAGACCCTGTTTCAAAAAAATAAATAAAAAAGAGGACAGAAAGAAAACCCTTAGGGTGCTAGGGAGGACTGAGGAATTCCCAGCTGTTCCATCTGAATCTATTCCCTCTTAACTTGCAAAAGAAGCTTATTAGCACAGTCCTGGAGTGACAAAACCTCTCGCTTAATTTTTATTTTATTTTAATTTTTTTAAGAGACAAAGTCTTGCTATGTTACCCAGGCTGGTCTTGAACTCCTAGGCTCAAGCTCAAGCGATCCTCCTGCCTCAGCCTCCCGAGTAGCTGGGATTAGAGGTGCACGCCCTGCACCTGGCATGATTTCATCTTGAATAACATCTTGGTTGAAGGGGACGGAAGTAATCAAGATCCATGGTTCCATTCTGCAGATGGGAAAACTGAGGCCCAGCCAGAGAGAGGCTCATCCTGGACACTCCCCAGGTCCTGGCTCAGCAACTCTTGTGAGGCTGGTTGGGCCCTTCTCATCTGTCCTTTTTTGGTTTTGTAAAAGCTCGTACACTTATTTATTTTTTATTTTAATTATTATTATTATTATTATTTTTTTTTTTTTTGAGATGGAGTTCGGCTCTGTGGCCCAGGCTGGAGTGCAGTGGCACGATCTCGGCTCACTGCAAACTCCACCTCCTGGGTTCACGGCCTTCTCCTGCCTTAGCCTCCTGAGTAGCCGGGACTACAGGCGCCCGCCACCGCACCCGGCTAATTTTTTGTATTTTTTAGTAGAGACGGGGTTTCACCGTGTTAGCCAGGATGGTCTTGATCTCCTGACCTTGTGATCCGCCTGTCTCGGCCTCCCAAAGTGCTGGGATTACAGGCGTAAGCCACCGCGCCCGGTCTATTATTTTATTTTTATTTATTTATTTTTTTTGAGACAGAGTCTCACTTAGTCGCCCAGGCTGGAGTGCAATGGCGCGATCTCGGCTCACTGCAAGCTCCGCCTCCCGGGTTCACGCCATTCTCCTGCCTCAGCCTCCCGAGTAGCTGGGACTACAGGCGCCCGCCGCCTCGCCCGGCTAATTTTTTGCATTTTTAGTAGAGACGGGGTTTCACCGTGTTAGCCAGGATGGTCTCGATCTCCTGACCTCGTGATCCGCCCGCCTCAGCCTCCCAAAGTGCTGGGATTACAGGCGTGAGCCACCGCGCCCGGCCTATTATTTTTTTTTAGACGGAGTTTTGCTCGCCACCCAGGCTGGAGTATAGTGGCATGATCTTGGCTCACTGCAATCTCTGCCTCCCAGGCTCAAGCAATTTTTCCTGCCTCAGCCTCCTGAGTAGCTGGGATTACAGGTGTTCGCCACTACGCCCAGCTAATTTTTGTATTTTTAGTAGAAACAGAGTTTCAACATGTTGGCCAAGTTGGTCTTGAACTCCTGACCTCAGGTATCCATCTTGGCCTCCCAGAGTGCTGGGATTACAGGTGTGAGCCACCCTGCCCAGCCTTGTACACTTAATTCTGTTTTTATTTGTTTTTAGAGACAAGGTCTTCCCCTGTCACCCAGGGTGGACTGCAGTTGTGTGATCACAGCTCACTGCAGCCTCAAACTCCCAGGCTCAAGGGATCCTACCACCTCAGCCTCCTGAGTAGCTGGGAGTAGAAGCGTGCATCACCACACCCAGTTAATTTTTAAATTTTTTTGTAGAGGGGTCTCCCTATGTTGCCTAGAATGATCTTGAACTCCTGGGCTCAAGTGATCCTCCTGTCTCAGCCTCCCAAGTGCACAGATGTGAGCCACTGTGCCTGGCCTTATTTCTATGTTTTTAGAACAGCCCTTGGTGCTAAGTGCCTGCTCTGTGACCTGCAACCGGATGTTCATCCTCAAGGCCTCTGGGGTTGGTCATCCTGCTCTCGGCCTTGCCACTGCCCCTCTATGCCTTGGTTTCCCTCATGTGCGGGGCCTGGAGTACCTGGGAGGTCCGTGTGTACTCTTCATAGAGCTGGTCATACTCGCGGCTCTTGTCCTGGTACTGCTGGTGATAGACCTTGAGCTGGGCGCCCACCGCCTCCACGCTGTCCTCCTTGACGATCTGGTCCTGGAGATACATGGGGGAATCAGGGGAGATGCATGGCCTGGTTGGGTCTTTCTAGGAAACTGAGGGGCCGGCCAAGTGCTACCCTCCCTGGCTCCCAGGTCAGCACGGACCTGCTGGTATTTGGACACAGGGTAGAGGAGCCGTGTGTCCAGCTTGGCATTGTACTGGGCCAGCGACTCGTGGCGGTAGTGATTGATGAGGTCCACGACGGAGCAGAAGGTGAGTGGCTCTGAGAAGCCGTAGTGCCCATCTCGGTGGAAGACCTTGATCAGTTTATTGTTCCCGCCTTTCCTGGTGTAGGAGAGGGGGTGTTGGCACCCAGTGGGACCCAGCACCTGACCCTCAATCCCCATCCCCCCTTTTTTTTTTTTGAGACAGAGTCTTGCTCTGTTGTCCAAGCCACAGTGCAGTGGTGCAATCTCGGCTCACTGCAACCTCCGCCTCCCGGGTTCAAGCGATTCTCCTGCCTCAGCCTCCCAAGTAGCTGGGATTACAAGCGTCCACCACCATGCCCGGCTAATTTTTTTATTTTTTAGTAGAGACAGGGTTTCACCATGTTGGCCAGGCTGGTCTTAAACTCCTGACCTCAGGTGATCTGCCAGCCTCAGCCTCCCAAAGTGCTGGGATTACAGGTGTGAGCCACCGCATCCAGCTCCCCATCCTTGAAACCGCACATGTCCCATCATCCCTCTGAACTCCCAGTCTCCATGACCTGTGACCCCCGGCTATCCTTGCAGGGACAGGCCCCCACCTGAGGGTCAGCGTGTACTCGCCCTGGATCTTGCTGGAAGCATCTCGGACTAGGAAGGTGCCATCGGGAGTGTCCCGGAGTTTCTCGTTCACCTCCTCCCTGTGGGGACATCCAACATTGGGATTGCTGAGCTACCTGGAGACCCTGATTGACCTGTGACACTTCCTTGGTCCCTGACCCCCTGCCAGCAACCTACCTTGAAATGTCCCCCCAGTACCACTCGGCATCCTGCAGGGAGGGTGGACTCCCTCCATTCGCCAGGCCTGCAGGGGCCAGCTTTGCCTTGGGGGGTTTAGGCGGCAGCGCTGAGGGACAGGAAAACAAATGCATCCTGAGCACTGACTGGATACTGTGGCTGCCTCCCACTGCGACCGGCCTGCTGACACCGGCGGCATCCAGGAATCAGCAGTCACGGCCCTCAACGGGAAGAAATGACAGCAATATAGGGGACTCACCTGGGGGCGCAACCTCCTGCTCTTCCAAGTGTTCCTGAAGCAGCTTCTCCACCAGCAGTGCCGGGAAGTCAGGACTGGGCTCACTCCTTAGGGGGAAGGGGAGTGCGGTGAGGGCTGGGTGGGGCCTGTCTGCCCACACATGTGCACAGGCGTTTGCACGCCTGGGGATATATACGAGACGGTATGTGCAGGGGGGAGGAGGAGATGATACAGGCACAAGTGCGAGGCCAGCTCCCTCATAGCTGTATGCAGTAAGTGCTCCATAAATCCTCACACAAAGGCGAGCAAGAGAGTAGTACTGGAGCTACAATGAGCAGAAGGGAAGGTGCAGGCTCCACCCACATGCTTCGGGACTAGGCCCCTTCACCTTCTGTCTCATGACTCAGGAGCCCAGGTGCCCTCTCCGTCATCACAAGAACGCAGCTTCTCACTCACTCTGGACCCCCTCCCCTCCCTTCTTAGGGTCCAGACGCTGCTCACTCTGGCCATGCCCCGCCCACCCCATCCCAAACTCCACCCCTGCTCGCTCCGGCTGCGCCCCGCCCCTCACCCGTCGGGAGCGCCCCCTGGCGGCGGCGAGGACGGCGGCGGCGCGCGCAGCAGCAGCGGCCCAAAGGTGGCGCCCAGGGCCCGGACCGCGGGACCCAGGGCCGGGGCGCGGCGGGCCACGCGGCCCAGGTGCTGGAGCAGGAAGCGCAGCGTGAGCGCGCGGTGCAGCGGCAGCGTCGGTGGCTCCAGCGCCGGCCCCACAGGCCCCGCGGCCTCTGCGGACAGATGGCCAGGGCAGGGTGAGCCGGGCCTGGGCCCTCCCGCCCGCTACAGGTCCCTCCTTCCCCTGGGCTCATCGCCAGGCTCACCCCGCAGGGCCCTGCGCGCCTCAGCCGAGGCCTCGGGGGTCACGAGCGGTGCGGGCAGTGCCAGAAGGAAGCTCTTAATGCCGTCAGCCAAGGCGGTCACGTCCCACTGGTCCACGTCGCTCAGGGTCCAGTCTGCGGGTGCAGTGGGGGGGGGGGACATGTCCAACTCACGTATACTGCGGCCCCCAGGCTCCCCCCCCACCCCATTGAGGCTCCCCTTCACCTGTACGCGGTGTGGGCAGCTCCGGCCGGTAGTGAGATTCGCTGTCCAGCCCTGGGGGTGAGGGGAACAGGCGAGTCAGCTCTCAAATGCTGCCCCAACCCCCTTGAAGCCTGGGCTGGCCGCTCAAATCCCCTGCAGTCTCGCTTTGCCGCCCAGAGATAAGGGCATGGGAGGGGTGGGGAGGGAGAGCTGTGAGAGGGCACAGCACATGCAGTGGCCTGGTCGTGTTCACCTTCCCATCTTCCCTTAGGAGTCACTCTGTGCCCTAGTCAACACAGAGGCCCAGGGCATCCATGCTCAGCCTGTTTCCATGCAGCATGAGCTTGGAAGCCCTGTGAGGGCATGAGTCGCCTGTCACTAGAGGTAAGCAAGCAGAATCCAGGGGCTGCAGCCAGACTGGAACTCACCTGTCCTTTCAATGGCCTCCACAAGCTTCACCAGAAGAGGGGGTGCCACATCGGGTGGGGAGAACTGCTCAGGCAAGTCGGGGAGTGTGAGGCCTGGTGGGGGAAGAAGGGAGGGTGGCCTGTTGGTGGGGTTCCTGGAAGGAGCCCTGTCCCTCTCTTGGCCGGCTGGACCTCAGCTAGGGCAGTTTGAGGCAGGGCCCAGCTCAGGCAAGTGCCTGGCACCTTGACTGCCATCTGCAGGAGGCTGTAAGACCTTGGGTAGAGGGGCTAGGAGAGGGCAGAGTTGATGGGACACAATTTTCTGGGTTAAAATACCAGGAGTTCACACAACTTCACAGAACAGGTGGACTGCGCTAAATAATGTCCCCAAAAAGGTATGTCCAAGTCCTCATCCCTGGTACCTGTGACCTTATTTGGAAATAGGTCTTTGCAGGTGTAAGGAAAGCAAGGATCTGTACATGAGACCAGCCTGGCATTAGGGTGGGCACTAAACCCACTGGCTGATGTCCTTGTAATAACAGAAAGCCGGCCAGGATGGGGCTCATGCCTGCAATCCCAGCACTTTGGGAGGCCGAGGTGGGTGGATCACCTGAGGCCAGGAGTTCGAACCAGCCTGACCAACATGGCGAACCCCTGTCTCTACTAAAATCAGAAAAATTAGCTGGGCGTGGTGGTGGGTGCCTGTAATCCCAGCTACTCAGGAGGTTGAGGCAGGAGAATCGCTTGAACCCGGGAGGTGGAGGTTACAGTGAGCCAAGACTGCACCACTGCACTCCAGCCTGGGCGACAGAGCAAAACTCTGTTTCAAAAATAAATCAAGGCCGGGCGTGGTGGCTCAAGCCTGTAATCCCAGCACTTTGGGAGGCCGAGATGGGTGGATTGAGACCAGCCTGGTTAACATGGTGAAACCCCGTCTCTACTAAAAAAAATACAAAAAACTAGCCGGGCGTGGTGGCGGGCGCCTGTAGTCCCAGCTACTCGGGAGGCTGAGGCAGGAGAATGGTGTGAACCCGGCAGGCGGAGCTTGCAGTGAGCTGAGATCCGGCCACTGCACTCCAGCCTGGGCTACAGAGCGAGACTCCGTCTCAAAAATCAATCAATCAATCAATCAATAGGCTGGGCGCGGTGGCTCACGCCTGTAATCCTGGTACTTTGGGAGGCTGAGACCAGCAGGTCACTCGCTTGAGGTTAAGAGTTCAAGACCAGTCTGGCCAACATGGTGAAACCCCATCTCTACTAAAAATACAAAAAAAAAAAAAAAAAAGAGCCAGGTGTGGTGGTGCACGCCTGTAATCCCAGCCACTCAGGAGGCTGAAGCAGGTGAATTGCTTGAACCCAGGAGGCGGAGGTTGCAGTGAGCCAAGATCACATCACAGCACTCCAGTCTGGGTGACAGAGTGAGATTCTGTCTCAAAAAAAAAAAAAAAAAAGAAAAAGAAAAAGAGAAAGCCAAGGCAGAGATTGGAATAATCAACCCATGCATGAGACGAATGAATGCCTGGAGGCACCAGTAGCTGGAAGGAAGGAAACTTCAGAGGGGGCACGACCCTGATTTTGGACTTCCAGCCTCCAGAAACCTGACAGAATAAGTTTCTGTTGTGGCGGGGTGCAGTGGCTCATGTCTGTAATCTCAACACTTTGGGAGGCCAAGGTGGGAGGATCGTTTGAGTCCAGGAGTTCAAGAGCAGCCTGGGCAACAGAGTGAGACCCTATCTCTTAAATAAAAAAAAAGAGGCCAGGAGCGGTGGCTCACTCCTGTAATCCCAGCACTCTGGGAGGCCGAGGTGAGCATATCACTTGTGGTCAGGAGTTTGAGACCAGTCTGACCAACATGGTGAAACCCTGTCTCTACTAGAAATACAAAAATTAGCCAGGCGTGGTGGCGCGTGCCTGTAATCCCAGCTACTTGGGAGATTGAGGCAGGATAATCAGCATCCGGGAGGCGGAGGTTGCAGTGAGCGGAGATTGTGCCATTGCACTCCAGCCTGGGCGACGAGCGAAACTCCATCTTAAAAACAACAACAACAACCAAAAAAACGAGGAGGTTGAGGCAAGAGGATAGCTTGGGGCCAGGAGTTCAAGGCTGCAGTGAGCTAGGATTGCGCCACTGCACTCCAACCTGGGTGGCAGAGCAAGAACCAGTCTCAAAAAAAATGAGAGGCAATGTCATTGGCCCACTTTTCTTTTTTTTTTTTTTGAGATGGAGTCTCGCTCTGTCACCCAGGCTGGAGTGCAGTGGCCGGATCTCAGCTCTCTGCAAGCTCCGCCTCCCGGGTTTACGCCATTCTCCTGCCTCAGCCTCCTGAGTAGCTGGGACTACAGGCGCCCGCCACCTCGCCCGGCTAGTTTTTTGTGTTTTTTAGTAGAGACGGGGTTTCACTGTGTTAGCCAGGATGGTCTCGATCTCCTGACCTCGTGATCCGCCCGTCTCGGCCTCCCAAAGTGCTGGGATTACAGGCTTGAGCCACCGTGCCCGGCCCCACGTTTCATTTGAAGGAACTGAGGCCCAGAGAGGGCAGGTCCTGTGGCCAAGATTGCACAGCAGGTTGTGGCAGAGCCCAAACCTGCTATATGACTTTCAGTGGCTGCCGCAAAAAAATTACCAAGTAGGTGGCTTCAAACAAGGGAAATGTATTTATTAATTAATTTTGTTTTGTTTTGTTTTGAGATGGAGTCTTGCTCTGTCGCCCAGGCTGGTGTGCAGTGGCATGATCTTGGATCACTGCAAGCTCCATCTCCCGGGTTCAAGCGATTCTTGTGCCTTACCCTCCCAAGTAGCTGGAATTATAGGTGGGTGCCACCATGCCTGGCTAATTTTCGTGTTATTTTAGTAGAGACGGGGTTTCACCATGACCAGGCTGGTCTGGAACTCCTGACCTCAAGTGATCCTCTCGCCTTGGCCTCCCAAAGTGTTGGGATTATGGGCGTGAGCCACTGTGCCCAGCCTGCTTCTCCCTTCTTGATGCAAACAAAAAAGTGGATGAAAGGAAAGAAAAGGAAAATATACCAGCCTGGGTCAGAACAGCTTCCTTCCAAGGACCATGACCCGTTTTCTTAATCATTTTGCTTCTAAAAAATTATTTTCTCCAGAAGTTAAAATTTAGAAAAGAAAGAAAATTACTGCTCCCCTTTTGGAAAACCGAAACCCCTCCCAGCGGGTGCCGGCGGCATCCTGGGCCCAGCCCCCTCCCAGCCCTGGCTTCCCAGCTCTACAGGGCCTTTTGTGTGCAGCATCCCCGCCTCAGCAGCACGCTGTCTGCCACCATTGGACGCTGCTCTGGCCCTCGGCGGGGACGCCCTGGCACACAGCAGGGGCAAGCTGGGGCCTGTGAGGCCTCCCTGAGTGATGGGCCAGGTGGCGCCTCAAGCTGGAGAAAGGCCCAGCTGCAGTGAAAACGCCAAAAAAAAAAAAAAAGAAAAGGGACAAGGGGAGAGGAGGTGGGTGACATTCTGGCCGGTGGGTTGGGAAACTCAACCCTGAGAGTGGCCTGGGATCAGTTTGCAGAATGGGGAGGGGGTTCCCATCAGAACTGCATCAGCCCGACTTCATAGGTGAGGAATTGTGGCTCAGAGGGGCTGCAACCTCCCCCGTGGGTGCACAGCCAGGTGGGGCTCAGGTGACTTCACATTTCCGAGGGGTTGGGTCCCAGCATCCCCAGGGACCAGCCCTCCTGTTTCCAGCTGAGGAAACTGAGGCCTCGAGGGGGCGGGTTCTGGCCGAGGTCACATAACCCTGGAAGATTCAGAGGGTGGGGCTGGGCAGCCGCCCCACGTGGGGCCGTGTATGGTGGCTGGACAGAGGCCAGGCAGAGGAGGGAGGTGGCTGTTACCAGGGGGAGAGGCAGATTCTGGCTGGGAGCCCGGACGGGGCCACCTCCTGCTCCTTCAGGCCGAGGCAGGACGCAGATCTGGACCCTAGAGATACCAGATGCCGGAGGCCGGGGCCAGTGTCACACCACCTCGGCACCCCCTATTCCGCCCTGCGCTGAGGGACTCTGATTTGTCTTTGGGCAATGTCACCCTGGGACAAAGCAGGCCTGGCACCTCCCGGGGCTTTGGCCTCCCTGGGTGACCAACTGGTTCCAAGTGCAGCATTTGATGGCCAGCCTTGCGCTCAGGCCTCCCGGTCTGCACATAGGGCCTTTTGCTGGGCTGCTGGGAGGGTCAGAGCAGACCCTGCTGGGCATGCAGTACCCCTCCGCCTCCTTCTTGCAACCGAGCCTCAGTTTCCCCGGCCAGAGCCCACACTCCCTGCCCATCAAACAGCAATCACTGAGTGGGCTTGGTGCCCTCGATTCTCCACATCTGGCACATCCCTGGCAAGTGGCAATGGCCAAGGGTCTTTGGGGAGGGATGTGGGGTCCTCATACTCCACTGTGTTATGTGGCCTCAGCTGAACAGCCCACATCCCACTCTCCTTGTGGCTTCATTTTGGAAATCAGGGTCTCCAAAGGGGTTCTTCAAGGGACCCTGTCTGCAAAATGCAGGATGAAGCTAGGCTGAGCCTCTGAATCCTACTGAACACTCTCCATTGTCCTCAAAATCAATCCCACCAACTCCTTGAGGCCGGTGCACATTGCCCTCCCCTTCCTCCCTTCGGTCCTTCTGCTGGCCATTCCGGCCATTAGAGTTCTACTCTACAGGCTCTGCCCTCGCTGCCCTCACTGCCTGGAGTCTCCACTCTCGCATCTTTCCATGCAAGCCCCCTTCCTCATGGTATGTGTCACCTCCTAACACACTCTCATCCCTTCTGGAACCAGAAGCTCATGAGGGCAGGACCAGGCCTTGTGTCCACTGCTGAGCCTAGCACTTGACAGTAGCGAAGACATCTGTCAAATGACCAAATGTCCCTTTTCCTCCTTCCTTGGAGATCCCATTGCCTCACTGGACAGAAGAGGAGACCGAGGGTCCAAGGGGACCACCCCCCTTCTCCAGTGCCCCTGATTGCTGCTCACCTGGCTCAGGGGCCCCATCACGGGGCCTGGCGGGCAGTGGGCGGGGGCCCCGTGGGCGAGGGCCAGGCCGGGCCAGGGCCACGGGCCCCAGGAACTCGACGTAGGTGCCAGGGAAGTCACCTCGCTGCCGTGTGCGCTCGTTGAGGCCGGGCATCCAGCCCACGTTCTGTGGGCAGCGCTCACCACCCTCGGCCACACCCAGTGCCTGCAAGGCCGCCCGGCTCACTACCAGCACATCGCCAGGCAGCAGCTCCAGGTCCTCTGGCCGCTCCCGGCGGAACGGGTACAGAGCGCGGTACTGGAAACCCTCAGGGCCCGCCATGGCCGCGTGGGTGGGGTGGGGTCTGGATGGTTAGGTGGCTGCTTGGAGTCCCACTGGCCCCATTGGCTGGAGCAGGGTTGGGAGGGTCCGCTGGGTTGGCTTGGGGTACTGGGACCTCTATCTCCAGCAGTCACAGGCGACCACGGGGGCCGCTCATCCCTCGCTTCAAATTATTCCATGACCCTTACAAGGGCCACTCGTCGCTGGGTCCACCATTCGTCAACTGGTGGGAGGGGGTCGGTGGCGTGGTGTCAGGTCACTGGGCCACTGAGTCCTCCATCAGCAGGTGAGGCTGGGGCAGGCCGCTCACGCCCTCACATGGAGGGCCATGGGCGCCCAAGGGTGGCGGCTCTGCTGGCTGCACCAGACGAGGGAGCCAAGGGTGCAGGCTGCCACCATGCTCGGCCCGCCGAGGACGCCGACCTAGGGAGACAGGGATAGGGCAGCGTTAGCCAGTCCAACTCCTCTCACCCCCAACACGGAAACGGGCCCAAATCCTGATTTGGAATTCCCTGAATCACTGAGTGACCCTGAGGTCAGTCCCTCTCAGGGCCTCAGCTTCTCCATGTGTAAAATGGGTCTACTGACAGCCTTCCCTTGGAGCTGCTGGGAGTAGAACTCCCAAGAAACTGCCCCAGGTATACTACATGCTCAGTAAATCAGTTTTTCTTTTTTTTCTTTTTTGAGACAAAGTCTTGCCCTGTCGCCCAGGCTGGAGTGCAGTGGCGTGATCTCAGCTCACTGCAACGTGTCTCCCAGGTTCAAGTGATTCTCTTGCCTCAGCCTCCCAAGTAGCATGCCACCACGCCCAGCTAATTTTTGTATTTTTAGTAGAGATGAGGTTTCACCATGTTGGCCAGGCTGGTCTTGAACTCCTGACCTCAAGTGATCCGCTCGCCTTGGCCTCCCAAAGTGCTGGGATTACAGGCATGAGCCACCTTGCCCAGCCTGTTTTTTTTCAACAGAGGTGGGGTCTTGCTATGTTGCCCAGGTTGGTCCCAAACTCCTGGGCTGAAGTAGTCCTCCCGCCTTTGCCTTCCAAAGTGTTGGGATTGCAGGCGTGAGCCACTGCACCCGGCCAGTAAACAAGCTTTTCATCGCCCCTGTTACAGAAGGGGAAACTGAGGCTCAGAGCAGGGAGGTGTCTAGGGCCGTGCGGTAGGACAGGAGGAAGCCAGGACTTACACCTAGATCTGCCGACTTCAAGGCCCAGTTGGACATGAGGGGGCAGCAGCCAGGTGGCCAGATACCCAGGTGGCCAGATACCCAGGTGGCCAGATACCCAGGGTAGGGAGGACACAATGGGGCCCACTCCGGTTGCTTTGGGAGCTCCATGGAGGGGTCAGGCCAGCTGAACTAAGAGGTAGGGAAGGAAGTCCAGGAAGAGGCCCCTGCACAAGCAAAGGCCTACAGGTGAGTCCAAGCAAATGGACCTCCAGTCTCTGCAGAGGAGGAGTGAGTGGGCTGGACCTCCAGTCTCTGCAGAGGAGGAGTGAGTGGGCTGGCAGGTAGCTCCAGCCTGGGGCCCAGAGGAGGCGCAAAATGCAGATGGGGAGGTGCTTAGAGGGAACCTTAGCCCCAGGGAGGGACAGGGAGCCAGGAGAAGGTGGGGGTACTGCAGCTGAGGAGGAGGGGAGGCTGCCGGCCGCAGGGCATTGATCATTTCCCCAGGAGTCCCAGTCTGGGGAAGCAGAGATGGGCACAAATTCCCAGCCTAGCCCTGCAGGTTCAGACCTCCTGTGATGGACAGGGCTAGGGTGATGGATGGATGTGCTGTTCTGGAGAATGGATCATCACAGTGGATAGGAAGGTGCGCTAGGCATAGGGAACGGCACATGCAAAGGCTTGGCAGCGGGTAAGCTGCTTGTCAAGGATTCAAGGTGGCTATAAGGATAGGTGCTATCCACTAAGGGGCCCGAGTGTCAGGTGAAAGCTCTGAGCATCCTTCAGTCATGGGGAGCCCCAAGAGGTGTCCGCGCAGGGCGGAGGGGCGCCACATTCTCGGGTGCCCAACTTACCCACTCCCAGGTCTCTGTTACCCTCGTTCTACAGGTGGGGAAACTGAGGCCCCGAGAGGGGATGCCCAGGGAACCGCCTGGATCTGCCTGCCAGCCCGCCCCCACGCCCCGGTGTGCGCGCCCCGGGAGCAGCGCTCCCCGAATCCGGGAGGCGGGAGGGGCGGGGCAGGCAGGGCTGGGGGCTCCGCGGGTGAAGGCAGGGCCTGCGCGCTCACACAGACGCGCACTTGGGTCTGCATGGACCCGACTACCCGGCTAGGGACCGGAAGTGGGATCGACCTTACCCCCGGCCCTCCTGCACCCTATCCTGCCCCGCACAATGCCTGGGCGCCCCTCGGTACTATTCGAAGCCCCATTCCAGGCAGGGCCTCCCTTCATTTGGGGCCGCAGCTCCAGTCCGGTATCTTGGACGCGGGGAATACCCCTATTCTGCCCCGACCGTCCCAGGGAGGCTGCACCGCTGCGGAACCGAGCCCGAGGCCCCCCCCTTGCCTGCGGCCCCCCCAGTTCCCGCGGGGCCCGACGCAGCCTGGCGCTTGCGTTCTGGCTTCCACCGGGGCCCCGCACTGTCCCCAGGCGCCCGGCGTTTAAGCACACTCCCAGCCGCCCCCGCCACGAGGGCCAGTCAGGACTCACCTGGTCGCGGCCGCCACCGCCGCCGCAGTCGCCGTCACACCAAACCGAGCCCGCCCCGTGGCTCCACCGCGGCCACCGTCGCCGCAGCCGCGGGATCCCCGCCTCTGCCGCCGCCACGGTTCCGAGCGGCCTGGCCCGCCCCCGGCGGAAATGCCCGAGCGTATTCGGGCCGGGCTGGTGAACGGAGGCCGAGGCGGAGTCTGAGGGGAGGGGGCACCCGAGTGTTTCCGGAAGTAACCGAACGTAATCCCGCGGGACTGGTGGACTAGAGGGAGCCCCGAGACAGCCGAGCATTTCCGGAGGTAGCCGAGTGCAATCGGGTCGGCGAAGGCTCCGAGGCTAGGCTCGGCTGAGCTCGGCAGGGCTTAGAGACGCCCGAGCACTTCCGGAAATGGCCGAACATTCTCTCCCGCTGGACTGGCACAGCGGAGGCCGATCCCCGAGACCGCCGAGCGTTTCTGGAAATAACCGAATGCGCTCAATGCCCAGTGGAGGCCTTGGGAGTTTAGACTCAGAGGGACCGCCAGCTTATGGAAATTGCTGAAGCATAGATGGTTCCGAGGGCAAATGAGGCGTTCTCAAGCTCAGCAAACAGGGGGCACTGGACTGGGGAAAGGGCCTGCGGCAAAAAGCAGAGGTCCGAGACAGCCAGGGTTGAAGGAGTTTCCATGGCAACCCAGAGCGTCCGGAAACAGCCAACGATCTCGACCCCTACGGGCACTAGAACTTAGCGGACTTGAGCCCAGATGCCAGCTGTTTCCGGAAATAGCCGAACGCTCTCGGAGATGGGGGTGTAGCCAAGAAGATTTGCAAACCGGCTGAGCGCCCCGGAAGTAACGGATTGCTCTAGGGCTGGGCTGCGTTCGGCTACAGGAAGTTTTATGGCAGAGCGCAAGCTAAGACCAGGATAGAAAGGACGCGACGATTGCTTATTTTATTATTATTATTTTTTGAGACGGAGTTTCGCTCTCGTTGCACAGGCTGGAGTGTAGTGGCGCTTTCTCGGCTCGCCGCAACCTCCACCTCCACAGTTCTAACGATTCTCCTGCCTCAGCCTCCCGAGTAGCTGGGATTACAGGCATGCGCCACCACGCCCGGCTAATTTTGTATTTTTAGTAGAGACGGGGTTTCTCCATGTTGGTCAGGCTGGTTTGGAACTCCTGACGTCAGGTGATCGGCCCGCCTCGGCCTTCCAAAGTGCTGGGATTACAGGCGTGAGCCACTGCGCACCGCCGCTTATTTATTTTATTAACATAGCTCAGGGCGTCCAGGAGGTCGAGGCTGCAGTGTGCCGTGATGGCGCCACTGTACTCCAACCTGGGTTACAGAGCGAGACCTTGTCTCAAAAACATAAAAATAAAAAACATAGGCCGGGAGTGGTGGCTCACGCCTGTAATCCCACCACTTTGAGAGGCCGAGGCGGGCGGATCACGAGGTCAGGAGATCGAGACCATCCTGGCTAACACGGTGAAACCCCGTCTCTACCGAAAATATAAAAAATTAGTCGGGCGTGGTGGCGGGCGCCTGTAGTCCCAGCTACTCGGGAGGCTGAGGCAGGAGAATGGCGTGAACCCGGGAGGCGGAGCTTGCAGTGAGCAGAGATCGTGCCACTGCACTCCAGCCTGGGCGGCAGAGCGAGACTATGTCTCAAAAAACAAAACAAAACAAAAAAAACATAGCTCAGGGCCCAGATGTCTGGAGGAAGCTTTTAAGGGCAGAGCTATGATGGAGTACTCATAGGTAGCAGGAGGCCACTACCAGCGATGGCATCAGGAAGAATCTCAACAGCAAACGCCCAGGCAGCCCTCAAAACCCACTTGCAATGACTTTAAGCCATGGGTCTATTTCACTCCCCTCCCCTCCCCACTCTTCCCTTCCTCCTTTCTCAGCCTCACAAATCCAGACGTTGGAGCTCATCTTTGTAAATACGGGCTTTTATTCACTGCCAGCTCCAGGATGGAAGGAGGGGGTGAGTCATGCACAGCCTTGGTCTACCCTCCAACACTAGGCAGTGCTGGGCAGGGGACTCAGAAAGGGACGCAGAGTGGGCTGTTGATGTCTGGAAAGCTCCCTCACCAGAGTGCCCAGTGGGTCACACAGCATCATGGGGGATGAGCTGGGGCTGGAGTCGGCTGTATCTGACACCAGACCCTCCATTCAAGCTCCCTTGATGACAACGCCCACAACAGGGTCTGGCTGATGCTCCATTCTGCCACGACTCCTGCTGGGTGATCATTGGACAGGTTTCCGCCCCTCGCTGGGGTCTCAGCTGCTTTGTCTGTAAAACGGAGGTGATGATGCCACCTCCAGCCTTCTCAAGGCTGGCTGAGGGAGAAGCCACGTAAAAGCGCTTGGCACACAGTAGGTGCTTAATAAACAGTCAATGGGATTAGTCTTGTAAACACAAGGAAACTGAGGCACAGAGTGGGAAAGCCATTTTCCCAGAGCCACACAGTGAAGCTGAAATTCAAACTCGAGCCTCAACTGGGTTTTCTTGCTTGAACTTCATCCCAGAGAGGCTCTGACATATGGAGGGAACCCCTAACAGGTGTTTCAGATACATCACGGCCAAGGGCTCACTCTGCTGGGCCTCAAACACACGGCATCTTGTCCAGGGTAGACTAGACAAAGTGAGGCCGAGGCAGAGCCTGAGGGGAGGGGACACCGACTGTTTCCGGAAGTAGCTGAACATAATCCCGCAGGACTGGCATACTGGAGTGTGCCCCGAGACAGCTGAGCATTTCCGGAGGCTGCCTTGGCAGTGCCAGGTGAGGCCTATGCCTTCCTTTATCAGTGCCCACCTTTGGAGCAGATGACCCCTCTGCCCAGATCCGGTGAACACCTATTCATCCATCAAAGCCCCAGCTCCCACATCCCTTCTCCAGGCTGAAGCCAGGGGGATTGGAGGCAGACTCTATATATATAGAGTAGGCACTGCCTGGGGATGGCAGCTATGACGGTGGGAAGTGGCCTTCAGAATCCAGTCCATCGTTGGGATTACATTGTTTTGTGGGTGAGGGGAATCGTTTACAGACACTCCAGGTTGTATCCAAACTGGGCTAGTACAGGTGACTTCAACTCAATCCCCTCAAATGGGTGGGTGTGGGGAAGGGAATGAGACCAGGTAACATAAAACACTTAAAAAGTACAGAAAAACTAGAAAACACACACACAGATGACTTGTCCAAAGTGCTTCCTTCTCAGCCCAGAGGGCAGGGCCTGCAAACAGGGTCCCAGGTGCCTGGGGCAAGACCTGGCGGCCGCCTGCAGGGGGCGGCTCAGTCTGGCTATCGCTTATAAAAAGTAATAAATTAGGCTGGGCCCAGTGGTTCACGCCTGTAATCCCAGCACTTTGGGAGGCCGAGGTGGGCAAATCATGAGGTCAGGAGTTCAAGACCAGCCTGACCAACATGGTGAAACCCCCGTCTGTACTACAAATACAAAAAATTAGCTGGGCATAGTGGCGGGCGCCTGTAATCCCAGCTATTTGGGAGGCTGAGGCAGGAGAATCGCTTGAACCTGGGAGGCGGAGGTTGCAGTGCGCCGAGATCACGCCACTGCACTCCAGCCCAGGCAACAGAGTGAGACTCCATCTCAAAAAAAAAAAAAAAAAAAAAAAAAAAAAACGAAAAAAAAAGTAATAAATTAGTTGCAGGGATTTGCTGCTATTTACAAAGCTACCCTTATCCCCCATTCCTGCCCCATCCAGCCCCCTGATTGACACCAGAACACAAGGGAAGTGATATCTCCACCTCCCAGCAAGGACCAAGATGGCTTCTTGCTTTCTGGGTGTCAGGCTGGTGGCTCGGTCCCCATCCAGGCGTGACTTTACAGAAAAAACATTGCACAAGGAAACGTGTGACTTTGAGGCCAGGGAGAGACCTGGCAGGGGGATCAGTCTCTCCCGGTGGGCCCGAGAGCTACTGGCACGGCTTCCTCGCCCTCCACGGCAATCTGTGGCACTGAGGCGGGCAGCCCAGTGGCCTCCTCCTGCGGCTCATCGAAGCTAACCTCCTGCACGGCCTCCTGCTTCTTGAAGGAGTCTCGGCGCTCGGACAGGTGCAGCCGTCGCATGACCACGAGCTCGGCTTCTGGCCCACGACTGCGCCGCCCTGCCTCCCCATCCAGCCGCTCCCCTGTGCCCAGCTTGTCAGCTGACTGGCCTCGGCGCAGCCGCGGGGATCGGGCAGGTGCGGGTGGGTGCCCGGGCAGGGGTGAGGGCGAGCGGGGTGGGGGTGCAGAGATGGGCGGGCAGGCCAGCGGGGAGGGTGGGATGCTGCTGGTGGACTTGCGACGGCCCGTCTTGGGGCGGGGTGGCCCAAGCTTGGCAGCCAGGCCATGCAGGGAGCTGGGGCGGGTGTGGCCGGCAGCAGCTGGGGAGGCGGGGCTGCTGGAGCTCGGGGATGCGCTGGGTGGGGATGCAGTGGTATCTGTGGGTGATAAGTATAGGTCAGGGCTGCTGGCCTCAATGTCCCCAGTCCGGAAGTGGAGCTGTGGGACTGATGAAAACTGCTAAAGCCCACATCCTTCCATGTGGCCACCCATCACGCCTGGTTGTTTTTGTTTTTGAGACAGGGTCTTGCTCTGTTGCCCCAGCTGTAGTGCACTGGCTCAATCATAGCCTCAGCCTCCTGGGCTGAAGCGATCCTCACAACTCAGCCTCCTGAGTAGCTGGGACAACAGGTGTACACCACCATGGCTGGCTAATTTTTTTTTTTTTTTAATAGAGTCTCGCTCTGTCACCCAGGCTAGCGTGCAGTGGCGTGATCTTGGCTCACTGCAACCTTCACCTCCCAGGTTCAAGTGATTCTCATACCTCTGCCCCCTGAGTAACTGGGACTACAGGCATGTGCCACCATGCCTGGCTAATTTTTGTATTTTTAGCAGAGTTGGGGTTTCTCCATGTTGGCCAGGCTGGTCTCGAACTCCCGACCTCAAGTGATCCGCCTGCTTTGGCTTCCCAAAGTGCTAGGATTACAGGCGTGAGCCATCATGGCTGGTTCATACGAGACTTTTCTGCCTCCTGCTCAGGGTTGTTTCCTTGGCCTAGCCCTGGTGAACTACTTACCCATCAAAGCCCCAGCTCCTACTCCCCCTCCTCCAGAAAGCCTTCTCTGTATCCCTTCTGGTTTTTTTTCCCTTTTGTTTGAGACGGGGTCTCAGTCTGTTGCCCAGGCTGGTGCAATCATGGCTCACTGCAGCCTTGACCTCCTGGGCTCAAGTGATCCTCCCATCTCAGCCTCCACAGTAGCTGGGACCACAGGTGTGCACCACCACACCCACCTATTTTTTTTTTTTTTGAGACAGAGTCTCGCTCTGTCGCCCAGGCTGGAGTGCAGTGGCCGGATCTCAGCTCACTGCAAGCTCCGCCTCCTGGGTTTATGCCATTCTCCTGCCTCAGCCTCCTGAGTAGCTGGGACTACAGGCGCCCGCCACCTCGCCCGGCTAGTTTTTTGTATTTTTTTGGTAGAGACAGGGTTTCACCATGTTAGCCAGGATGGTCTCGATCTCCTGACCTCGTGATCTGCCTGTCTCGGCCTCCCAAAGTGCTGGGATTATAGGCTTGAGCCACCGCGCCTGGCCTTTTTTTTTTTGAGATGGAGTTTCACTCTTGTTGCCCAGGCTGGAGTGTAATGGCGCGATCTCAGCTTGCTGCAACCTCTGCCTCCCGGGTTTAAGTGATTCTCCTGCCTCAGCCTCCCTAGTTGCTGGGATTACAGGCATGTGCCACCACACCCAGCTAATTTTGTATTTTTAGTAGAGACAGGGGTTTCTCCATGTTGGCCAGGCTGGTCTCGAACTCCCGACCTCAGGTGATCCACCTGCCTCAGCCTCCCAAAGTGCTGGGATTACAGGTGTGAGCTACCGCGCCCGGCCTCACACCCACCTAATTTGTTAATGTTTTGTACAGATGGGGTCTCCCTGTGTTGCCCAGGCTGGTCTCAAACTCCTGAGCTCAGTGATCCTCCTGCCTCGGGCTCCCAAAGTGTTGGGATTACAGGCGTAAGCCTCCGTGCCCAGCCTCTTCTCAGTTTTCCCGCCCTCCTGTCTAGTCCCATTTGTCCATGACGTTTCCTCTGCTGGGCACATCCTTCCCTGGCACCTGCACTCATCTCTGAGTACTTCCAGGTTCCCTGCTAGACACCAGGATTCTGGAAGATGTTCCTTCTGGTCATATCTTTCCCTACATCGCGTCATTCCATCCCCCATTCCATCCTCCAAACCCCTTCCTCCCTCCTGGGGCCCACCAGCCCTTGCCCCCAGGGTAGCCGGGGCGGCAGGGGGCGGGTGGGGGGGTGTACCCACCTGCTGGGACATCAGGGGCTGGGCTTCGGCAGGGAGTGGTGGGGCTGGGGGAGAGGCTGTGGGTGGGCGAGCCAGGGAGGCTCTCGCTGGATGACAGTGAGTGGTGGAGTCCGGAGGAGAAGCTGCGGCTGGTGTGAAGCACGGAGGTCTGCTTGGAGATCTTCTTGAAGAGCGACTTCCGCCTGGGGTAAGAAAATTGGAGGCTTCAGAACCCCTGCTCCTGACCAGGCACGGTGGCTCACACCTGTAAGCTACTTAGGGGACTGAGGCAGGAGAGTCGCTTGAACCCAAGAGGTGGAGGTTGCAGTGAGCCAAGATCATACCACTGTATTCCAGCCTGGGCGACAGAGCAAGACTCCATCTCAAAAAAAAAAAAAAAAAGAAAAGAAAAAAAGAACCCCTGTCCCCAGGGCGTGCCCCGTGTACCGCTCCCTGGTGGCCACTGCCGCGCACCGGTCCTGGGTCTCCCGCCGACGGCTCCGCTTGCTCCTGCGCGCCATGCGGCCCTTGGCCACATTCTTCCGTGCGGGGCCCACCTTGATGGAGGTGTTCTCCAGGGCCGTGGTCCGCAGGGATATCTTGTTGCCGCTCTGTGGGAGGGATGGTGAGGGGTTACCTCGGTGCCTCTCCCAGGGCCCAGCACTTGCCAGGCAGCTGCTATGTCCCCTTCACTCTGGGCACCAGCTAGGACCCACCACCCTAACATCCATTCATCTAGCCAGCCAGTGACCTACCCATTATATCTGGTCAAACAATGGCCCAGGGAGCACCACCCCCCCTGCCAAGATCCTTCCCTCTGTAGTCAACGCCCATCAAAGCCTGCCCTCTTCACTCTCCACCCTCCCAGGGTCTGTCACCCACCTCGCTGGTATCCACCCATTAACCACCCCAACATCTCTCCATCCCCCAATCACTCACCTAAGGGCCCATGAGTTATTAGGCCAAAGACACCTGCCCACTGTCCGTCTATCCAATGAACCACCCATGCAGCTGCCCACATGAGAGCCCTCGTTTTTTTTCAGAACCAGGGTCTCACTGTCTCCCAGACTGGAGTGCAGTGTGGCACGATCACGGCTCACTATGGCCTCGACTTCCTGGGCCCAAGCGATGCTCCCACCTCAGGCTCCCAAGTGCCTGGGACTATAGGCGTGTGCCACCATGCCCAGCTCATTTTATTTTTTAATATTTTGCAGAGATGGGGTCTCGCTCTGTTGCCCAGGCTGGTCTCAAAGTCCTGAGCTCAAGCGATCCTCCCACCTTGGCCTCCCAAAGTGCTGGGATTACAGGCGTGAGCCACCACGCCCGGCCCTTCCTCCTGTCTTGAGCCCATCTCCTACCTCCAGGCTTCAGGCCAGAGGGAGGAACAGATGTAAGGGTACCCAGGGAGAAAGGAGGGCTTCTTGGAGGAGGAGTTCTGAGGGGTGATGTTGGGGGCTGAAGAAGGACACGTGTTCTGGGGAGAAGGAAGTGGGTGTGCCAGGCCTGGAGTTGACATTGAATGTAGGGTTGTGTGTCTGGGTGGGGAGAACCACAGGGAACCAGCAGCTGTGGCCAAGGGGTGCCGGGGAGCCCTGAGGGTGGGCAGTGGGGGCGCCGCACCTTCAGCAGCAGCTCCACGACGTCCATGTGCACCAGCCCCAGCACCGACTCCCCGTTGATGTGGGTGATGAGGTCCCCGGCCCGCAGGCCAGCCTCCTGGGCGGGGCTTCCATCCTCCACACTCTGGGGGCAGACAGGGGAACAGTGGGGTTAATGGCCTGGGCCCCACATCTGGAGACCCCAGCCCAGGCTGGGTCTGCTGTGAGACCCCAGCAAGCTGCTGCCTCTTGTGTTGCCTCCGTTTCCCTGATCCTGGGGAATTCCTACTCACCCATCAAAGCCCCAGCTCCTATGCCCCCTCCTCCAGAAAGCCCTCTCTGTTTGTTCAGGGAGCAACCAATAAGGAGGGCATGCCCCGACGCCCCTGGGCTGGGGGAGGGAGGATAACACGCCCAGTGCGTCCCCATATGGAGCTGGGAGGTTAATGTCACTTGGGATCTGTGAGCCTCCATCCATCCATCCCTGTCTCTCTCATCCAACCTCCTCCCTACCAACTGACAGGGACCAAGATGAACTTGGTGGCACCAGCTCTGTCTCCCTAATCCTGCCAGGCTCCAAAATGCAGCTCTGAGAAGGGGCGCGACCGGGCAGAGTCAGACTAGAACCCGGGTCCCTGCCATTCCCACTCGGCACTCACCCAGACGACGTGGTGCACAGCGTAGACGTCGCTATCACCCATGTAGACGCGGATTGCCCGCAGGCTGAAGCCGTACTTCTTGCCGGAGCTGTGAATGACGATCGGGGGCCGCAGGTTGCCACACACAGGGGATGGGTCTCGGCTCGGCGAGGAGTCACGGGACGACGGGTTCGAGGACAGAGAGCGCGGGGACAGGGGGCTCATGAGGGGGCCGCCGCTGCCATCATCTGCAGGGGGTTAGGGAGGGGGTCACCCATTCCCTCGCAGGTCTCCCCTGGGGCCCCCTCTTTCCCACCCTGGCCGCTTTGCTATTGCTTCAATGTCCCAAGCATGGTCGCCCCAGCAGGCCTTTGCACGTGCAGTGCTCTCTACTGGGAACACCGTCCCCCCAGCTCTCCCTGTGTCCTGTTCCTCCTCCCCTCTCCTGGGGCTCATCCCCAGCCTCCCCTACTCAGGATAGGCTCCCACTCTGTAGGTTAAAATGGGTGCGGACAGACAAAGGTGAGAGCGGGCCTTGGGCATTACCTGCCGTGATGATGAGGGACAGGGCAGAGACAGAGGCCGACTTGGGCACACGGCCCCCACCGCCGCCACCACTGCCACCGCTGGAGGAGGCTCTGGACTTCTCAGGGGCTGGGTCTCTTGGGCCCCCAAGGCGGCGGCCCCGGCCGGCATCCAGAGGCCTCGGTGTGGAGTGTCGGGCGCCGATGCTGTTGCTCCGTAGGCGGGCGTGGCTGAGGGCAGCTGTGTCGGCTAGAGGGTCAGCAGGGTCAGCCGGGAGCCCCTCAAACTCACCACGTGGTCCTAAAGAGACTTTAAGGCCCTTCCTCCCTGGTTGCTATTTACACAGGCCAGACTCCTGGCCTTTGCTCGTGCAGTTCCCTCGTCCCGCACACCATTCCCAAATTATTCTCTATGCAAAAGTCTTCAAGCCCCCTCTTCCAGGAAGCCTTCCTCCACACCCATTTAGACCCTTAGTTCCCCCATCTTGGGAGCTAGGGGTCCCATCCCGACTCTATGAAGCTGGGGGCATTACCCTAGACTGGGGTTCCTTGGAGGCTGGAGGTCTCTCTGGGACCCTGGCTTCTCCTCTCTTAAAGCCTTTGTTGGCTCTGGAGAACTCCTACTCATCCTTGAAAACCCATCTCAAATAGCCCCTCCTCTGGGAAACTTCCATGACATCATCCCTCTTACTCAGGGTCCCACTTACCGGAAAGGCTCGAGGGCTTGGGCATCACTGGGGTGGCTGCTGGGGGTGGGTCAGGCTCCCCTAGAATGAAGACAGGCCTCTTGGGGCCTGCAGGGGCCGGGCCTGCCGCCTCATCCTCTGATGAGAAGGCAAACTTGGGCATTGTGTCCAGGCTGATGGTATTCAGGAGAGATGGGCTGGGACCTCGCTCGGGCTGGGACGAAGATGACTGACAGGAGGATCCAGAGGATGTCCAGGACCTCAGCCTGCAGGGAGGAAGAGCCTGGGTCACCCCTGCCAGGCACCTGCACCCAGTATACTCAGCCACCTTTCATGGCCACATCTTAATTCTCAGTCTGCAGTCAGGGGCAGTTTGCATAGACAAGTTCCCTCTGTCTGCATTGTCCTCTCTGTCCACCTGGAGACTTCTCAGTCACCTTTTTTTTTTTTTTTTTTTTTTTTTTTTTTTGAGACGGAGTCTCGCTCTGTCGCCCAGGCTGGAGTGCAGTGGCGCGATCTCGGCTCACTGCAAGCTCCGCCTCCCGGGTTCACGCCATTCTCCTGCCTCAGCCTCCCGAGTAGCTGGGACTACAGGCGCCCACAACCGCGCCCGGCTAATTTTTTGTATTTTTAGTAGAGACGGGGTTTCACCGTGGTCTCGATCTCCTGACCTTGTGATCCGCCCGCCTCGGCCTCCCAAAGTGCTGGGATTACAGGCGTGAGCCACCGCGCCCGGCCTCCTTTTTTTTTTTTAAAGACAGGGTCTTGCTCTGTCACCCAGGCTGAAGTGCAGTGGTGCAATGTCAGCTCACTACAACCACTGCCTCCAGGGCTCAAGAGATTCTCCTGCCTCAGCCTCCCAAGTAGCTGGGATTACAGGTGCCTGCCACCACACTGGGCTAATTTTTGTATTTTTAGTAGAGATGGGGTTACACCATATTGGCCAGACTGGTCTTGAATTCCTGAGCTCAAGTGACCCGCCTGCCTCGGGCTCCCAAAAGTGCTGGGATTACAGGTATGAGCCACTGTACCTGGCCTCGTATTCAACTTTTAAAACCCAGCTTCCAGGCTGGCTGCAGTGGCTGACACCTATAATTCCAGCACTTTGGGAGGCTGAGACAGGAGGATTGTTTGAGGCCAGGAGTTTCAGACAGGCCGGGCAACATAAGGAGATTTTATCTCTATAATTTTTTTTTTTTGAGACAGAGTCTCACTCTGTCGCCCAGGCTGGAGTCCATTGGCATGATCTTGGCTCACTGTAACCTCCGTCTCCCAGGTTCAAGCAATTCTCGTGCCTCAGCCTCCCAAGTAGCTGGGATTACAGGCGTGCACCACTAAGCCCAGCTAATTTCTTTGTATTTTTAGTAGAGACGGGGTTTCACCATGTTGACCAGGTTGGTCTTGAACTCCTGACCTCGTGATCCACCCACCTCGGCCTCCCAAAGTGTTGGGATTACAGGCATGAGCCACTGCACCCGGCCTACAAAAAATTGTTTAAAAAATTAGCCGGGTGCCGTGGTGCACGCCTGTAGTCCCAGTTACTTGAGAGGATCTCTTGAGCCCAGGAGTTTGAGGCTGCAGTGAGCTATGATCATGGCACTGCACTCCAGTGTGGGAGACAGAGTGAGAACCAGTCTCTTAAAAAAAGAAAAAAAACAAGTCCAGCTTCCAACACCCATCCTCTGGCAGACATTGACTATTTCTGTTGGGTCTGAGCTTTGAAGGATGAACAGGAGTTACTAAGCAAAGGGCATTCTGGACAGAAGGAAAAGTGTGCCTATCAGCATGATGGTGCACAGCTGTTTTATGTTTGCATGGTGAGGAACACAGAGTCAAAGGGAGCAAGGTTGTCAGGGACCTGATAGGTTGGTCAAGATGTTTGACCCTTTTCTACTTGGCCACTAGGAAGCTCCCTTTGCATCAGATTTTGTGTCTTTAACTCCCAGCAGGCTTGGAAGCTGGATCTGCCTACACTTCCCCAGGCCACCTACCGGATGTCAGCACTCAGCCGGCGGCCATAGTCCACCTCGCTGCGCTCCCATCCCTCCTCCCGGTCTTCACTGAAGCTCCTTTCAGCGAAGGTAGGAGTGGGCTGGACGGCCAGGAACTCAGAGCTGCTGTAGACCTGGGAGGCAAGACAAAAGAATGTTAAGCCAGGTGCGGTGGCTCATGCCTATAATCCCAGCACTTTCAGAGGCCCAGCCGGGAGGATCACTTGAGCCCAGGAGTTTGAGACCAGCCTGGGCAACATAGCAAAACCCTGTCCCAAAAAAAGAAAAAAGAAAAAAAGAAAGAAACCCAAACAAAAAAACCAGTAAAAACAAAGGTGGCAAGAAAGCTGGCTTAGACTGGGTGTGGTGGCTCATGCCTGTAATCCTAGCACTTTGGGAGGCTGAGGTGGGTGGATCACTTGAGGTCAGGCGTTCAAGACCAGCCTGGCCAACATGGTGAAACCCGTCTGTTCTAAAAATACAAAAATTAGCTGGGTGTGGTGGCGCATGCCTGTAGTCCCAGCCTCTTGGGAGGGTGAGGCAGGAGAATGGCTTGAACCTGAAAGGCAGAGGTTGCAGTGAGCCGAGATCGTGCCACGGCACTCTAGCTTGGGAGACAGAACGAGACTCTGTTTCAAAAAAAAAAAAAGCTGGCTTACTTGAGTGATTCCTACGTGCCAGGTGCTTCAGTATGAGTCACTTCCCTAAATCCTCACTCCCCACATCCCTAAAAGAGCATAGACTTTAGCCCATTGTACAGATGGAAAAACTGAGGCTCAGGGGCCAGGCTACCAGGCTGGGTTTTTGCTGCTGACTAGAAAGTCCTGCCTGGGGCCCAGGCCTAAAGCAGAGTGGAGCGTTTTTTGATCAAATCATAAACAAAGTAGGGAATGTGAGTTAAGCTCATGAGGTTATAAAATAACACCCAGGGCCAGGCTCGGTGGTTCATGCCTTTAATCCCAGGGCTTCGGGAGGCTGAGGTGGGCGGATTGCTTGAGGACAGGAGTTTGAGACCAGCCTGGCCAACATGGTGAAACCCTGTTGCTACTAAAAATACAAAAATTAGCCGGGTGTGGTGGCGTGCACCTGTAATCCCAGCTACTTGGGAGGCTGAGGCAGGAGAATGGCTTGAACCCAGAAGGTGGAGGTTGCAGTGAGCTGAGATTGCACCCTTGCACTCCAGCCTGGGCAAGAGAGAAAGACTCCATCTCAATAAATAGATAAATAAGTAAATAAAATAAAATAACCCAGCATGGCACCTGTATTCAAAAAGTGGAATAGAACCAAACTTGCATCAAAGGATGGGTGGATAAACAATGTGTTCCATCCATACGATGGAATATTACGCAGCCATAAAAAGGAGGCAAACACTGGTCCACACGGCAGCAGGGATGAGCCTTGAGTACACGATGCTGAGTAAGAGAAGCCAGACACAAAAGGCCACATAGTATGAGATCCCATTGATATGAAATGCCTGGAACAGGCAAATCCATAAAGATGGAAGCTGAAGGAGGATGAATGGGGAGTGGTTGCTAATGGCTACAAATTATTTTTTGGGGGGAATCAAATGTTTGAAAGCTAGATAGAGGTGATGGTTGCACAACATTGTGAACGTGCTGAATGCCACGAAATTGTACACTTTATTTTACTTTATTATTATTCTTTTTTGAGACATAGTCTCGCTCTGTCGCCCAGGCTGGAGTGCAGGAGTGTGATCTTAGCTTACTGCAGCCTCCACCTCCAGGGTTCAGGCAATTCTCTTGCCTCAGCCTCCCGAGTAGCTGGGGTTATAGGCACCCACCACCACGCCCAGCTACTTTTTGTGTTTTTAGCCGAGACAGGGCTTCACCATGTTAGTCAGGCTGCTCTCGAACTCCTGACCTCAAGTGATCCACCCACCTCTGAAATTGTACGCTTTAAAATGGCTAAAACAAAAGCATAAAAAAGAAAAAGAAAAAAAAAAAAAAAAAAAAGCAGGGCATGGTGGCTCACGCCTGTAATCTCAGCACTTTGGGAGGCTGAGGTGGGCAGATCATAAGGTCAGGAGATCGAGACCATCCTGACTAACACAGTGAAACCCTGTCTCTACTAAAAATACAAATAAATTAGCCAGGCCTGGTGGCAGGCGCCTGTAGTCCCAGCTACTCAGGAGGCTGAGGCAGGAGAATGGGGTGAACCCGGGAGGCGGAGCTTGCAGTGAGCCGAGATCGCGCCACTGTACTCCAGCCTGGGTGACAGAGCGAGACTCCGTCTCAGGAAAAAAAAAAAAAAAAAAAAAAAAAAAAGGAAAGAAAAAAATGAAACAAAATGGCTAAAATGGTATATTTTGTTATGTGTATTTTACCACACTAAAAAAAAATAAAAAAAACAAGGTCGGGCGTGATGGCTCATGCCTGTAATCCCAGCGCTTTAGGAGGCCGAGGTGGGCAGATCATGAGGTTAAGAGTTTGAGACCAGCCTGGCCAACATGGTGAAACCCTGTCTGTACTAAAAATACGAAAAATTAGCCGGGCGTGGTGGCAGGTGCCTGTAATCCCAGCTACTCAGGAGGCTGAGGCAGGAGAATCGCTTGAACCCAGGAGGCAGAGGTTGCAGTGAGCCGAGACCGCGCCGTTGCACTCCAGCCTGGGCGACACAGCGAGACTCAATCTCAAACAAAACAAAACAAAACAAAAAAGCAATACAATTCCTAGCACTTTGGGAGGCCGAGGTGGGAGGAACACTTAAGCCCAGGAGTTTGAGACCAGCCTGGGCAGCATAGCGAGACCCCATCTCTACAGAACAAAACAAAACAAAACCAAAAAAACAGATATGAAAGCAAATAGACATCATGCAATGTTTCCCGAGCAGTGGCTCCCTCCGGGGCCCAGGCCCACCTTGCTGAACCGGTGGGAGCAGGAGGAGAACTGGGGGATCTCTGTGGATGATTCTTCATCATTGGTTTCGTCGTCCTCGGAGCCCAGGTGGCGGTAACGTTCCGAACGTGCTGTGGGAGGAAGAGGCACGTGCAGCACGCCTGATGCCCAGAGATGATCTCGAGGGCAGTGTGGCGATGTAGGGAGGGCATCTCAGGATAGGGTCACTGCCAGGGCAAAGGCTCTGAGGTAGGACAGTGTCTGGTGTGTTTAAGGACCACAGGAGGCTTGGGGGGCAGAGCAGATATCTGGGGATTAACACCAGCTGTGTCCCTAAAAAGTTGTGGGGCCGGGCGCAGTGGCTCACGCCTGTAATCCCAGCACTTTGGGAGGCCAGGGCAGGTGGATCACTTGAGGTCAGGAGTTCGAGACCAGCCTGGCCAACATGGTGAAACCCCATCTCTACTAAAAATACAAATATTAGCTGGGCAGTAGTGGTACGCGCCTGTAATCCCAGCTACTTGGGAGGCTGAGGCAGGAGAATCGCTTGAGCCTGGGAGGCGGAGGTTGTGGTGAGTCAAAATCGCACCACTGCACTCCAGCCTGGGTGACAGAGTGAGACTCCGTCTCAAAAAATAAATAATTAAAAAGTTGTGGGACCAATTAGCCAAGCATGGTGGCGGGCACCTGTAATCCCAGCTACTCGGGAGGCTGAGGCAGATTGCTTGAACCCAGGAGGCAGAGGTTTCAGTGAGCCGAGATCGCACCACTGCACTCCAGCCTGGGCGACAGAGCCAGACTCTGTCTCAAAAAAAAAAAAGCTGTGGGACCAGGGGTGGGAATTCCTATTTCTGAGCTTCAGTGATTCCTTGAGATGGGTCACACAGAATTAAGTAAAATTGTGCATCTCTTTTTTTTTTTTTTCTTTTTTGAGGCAGAGTTTTGCTCTTGTTGCCCAGGCTGGAGTACAATAGCACCATCTCAGCTCACCGCAACCTCCACCGCCCAGGTTCAAGCAATTCTCGTGCCTTAGCCTCCCAAATAGCTGGGATTACAGGCGCCCGCCACCATGCCTGCCTAATTTTTTGTATTTTTAGTAGAGATGGAGTTTCTCCATGTTGGTCAGGCTGGTCTTGAACTCCTGACCTCAGGTGATCTGCCCACCTTGACCTCCCAAAGTGCTGGGATTAAAGGCTTGGGCCACCGCACCTGGCCAAAATTGTGCATCTCAAACATAAAGGATGTTCCTCATTTTACAGAAGAGGAAACAGAAGCTCAGAGAAGACCTCTGACACGAAGCAAGTTCTGAAGGAGGGGCTGGACACTGAAGGGCAGGACCACCAAGTGGGGAGAGACAGTCATTCCTCAGAGCTCACCTACAGTGCCCCTGCAGGGACGCCTCCACTAAAGCTGCACGAGGCGCCCTACCCTCCTGGGTGACAGATGGGGCCCCATGCCTGGTCAGGGACGGACACCCAGGAGGCCCAATTTGCTGGGGAACCTCAGACAAGGGTCTGCCACACTTGGTGCCTTGGTTTCTTCTGAAGCCTGAGGGATGCTGTGGCCTCCTGAGCCCAGACGCACAAGAAATCCAGCCAGGGGGCAGCCGACACATGCCCTAGATTCTTGGAAGGCTCAGAAAGTCGGAAGCTCCAGGCCTAGGGTGAGGTGCCAAGCTCGGGTGGAACGCCTGGCACACAGCCCTCTGCACCCAGGGATTGAGGGATGGCAGAGCCCCCCACCCCCGCCGGGGAGACCCCTCCTTACTGTCAAAGTAGCTGGTATCATCCTCGGCTTCGAGCTGGGGCACGAACTCGGCTTTGTGTCGGAGAAGCCCTGCCCAGTCCAGGGCCAGGAAAAAGGGGTGCTGCTTCACTTCATGGGTGCCACCTGCAGATATGCCCAGCTGAGCCCTGCGGGTCCTCGCCTCACCTGCCACAGGATGCCCACCACCCCCCACTGCCGATGCTGGACACAGGGTGGGGACAACACAGAACCAGAAAAATGGGCTGGGCACAGTGGCTCACGCCTATAATCCCAGCACTTTGGGAGGCCAAGAAGGGAGGATCACCTGAGGTCAGGAGTTCAAGACCAGCCTGGCCAACATGGCAAAACCCCGTCTCTACTAAAAATACAAAAATTAGCTGGGTGTGGTGGCAGGTGCCTGTATTCCCAGCTACTCGGGAGGCTGAGGCAAGAGAATCGCTTCAACCTGGGAGGTGGAGATTGCAGCAATGAGCCAAGATAGCACCACTGCACTCCGACCTGGGCAACAAAGCGAGACTCCATCTCAAAAAATAACAACAACAACAGAAAAAAAAAAAAGAAAAGAAAAAAAAGAATCAGAAAAATGGGAACAAAAATCCGCTGTCATTTAGGAGACTGGAGAGGGACCAAGTCGGGATTCAGACTCAGGCCAGCAGCCAAGCATGGTGGCTCATGCCTGTGATGCCAGTACTTTGGGAGGCTGAGGCGGGCAGATCACTTGAGGTCAGGAGTTTGAGACCAGCCCGGGCAACACGGTGAAATCTCGTCTCTACGAAAAGTACAAAAATTAGCCGGGCACGATGGCACATGCCTATGGTTCCAGCTACTCCAGAGGCTGAGGTAGGAGGATCACTTGAGCCTGGGAGGTGGAGGTTGCAGTGAGCCAAGATTGTGCAACTCCACTCCAGCCTGGGTGACAGAGTGAGATCTAATCTCAGAAAAATAAAAAAATAAAAAAGCACCCAGGCTGCCCAGGTTCCAAAGATTCTGTACTTCTCTCTGCTCCCATCTGGGACCACACCACCTAGAGAAAGCCCAGGGCCTTACGAGGGCCTCCTTCCTGGGCTTCTCCCACTTGTTTCTGATCCACGGAGCAGGTGATGATCCCCAACCTTGGACTCAACCATCTCCCATAGCGAAGCTTCACTCATGAACAGGAGCCACAGTGGCCACGTGACGGGTGGCTGCATGAGTCTCAAAAGGTCCCTTAATGATTAACCAGGTGGCTGGGAAAACTATGACAGTGGGATCTTTCGGGTTGGGCCTTTGACACAGGTCCTGGTGACTTCACAGCCTCACATACTTATTCAGGCTCAGTGCTCCTTGTGGGCACCAGACCCAGCTACTTCCTATTCTTTCCAAGGTCTTCTGATAGTTCCTGGAGACCTCCTATGTACCCTTCAAAACCCCAGCTGCAAACCCCCTCCTCCATGCAGCTTCCCAAGTAGAACTCTTGTCTACCCCAGGCACTATCCCTCCCCCTGTTTCCTGGGTCCCAGGGCCTGAAGGAGCCACCCACCTGGGTTCTCCCCCACACTACATACCAGTGCCCAGACGGTCCAGTGGGCTCTGCCGGAGCAACCTGGTGATGAGGTCCTGGGCGTCTGCTGGAAGGGCCTCGTCTCCCTCTGGCCACATGATCTCATCTAAAATGAGGGAGGGAGGGAGAAGGCAGGGGTACCACTTTCTAGTACCATCCACCATTTCCCCTCACTTCACTGTACTCCAAGCCACTGGCCTCCTCTGCCCCTTCAACGTGCCAGGCTCAGTACCCACTGACAGCCTTTGCCATGGCTGTGCCCTGTGCTCAGAGCTACTTTCCCTTTTCTGTCTCTATGGCTTCCTCTCATTCTCAGGTTCTTGCAGGTCTCTGCTCACATGTCACTTCTTTTTTTTTATTTTTTGAGATGGAGTCTCGCTCTGTCGCCCAGGCTGGAGTGCAGTGGCACAATCTCAGCTCACTGCAACCTCCGCCTCCTGGGTTCACGTGATTCTCTTGCCTCAGCCTCCCAAGTAGCTGGGATTACAGGTGCCCGCCACCACGCTCGGCTAATTTTTGTATTTTTAGTAGAGATGGGGTTTCATGTTGTCCAGGTCTTGAACTCCTGGCCTTATATGATCCTCCCGCCTCAGCCTCCCAAAGTGCTGGAATTACAGGTGTGAGCCACCATGCCCAGCCTCACATGTCATTTCAGTGAAGACTCCATGACCCCATAATTAATCCAGCCATCCGTCTCACTC
Source organism: Macaca thibetana thibetana (assembly GCF_024542745.1). NCBI lineage: Eukaryota > Metazoa > Chordata > Mammalia > Primates > Cercopithecidae > Macaca > Macaca thibetana. The sequence goes on from NC_065596.1 coordinate 6,423,632, forward strand.
AGCACCCCGCCGCCTCCCCACCTGGCATCCAACTCCCTCCCATCTTCCTGCTTCTCTCCCTGACATGCGGGTGGAGGACCGCTGCCCAGAGCTCTGGTGGGGCTGCAGCTCAAACCCGGGCCCGTGGAGGAAACGCACCGCTGACCACCTGACCGAAGAGTTCCTCGGGGGTGTCTCCAAAGAAAGGCACGCAGCCCACCAGAAACTCATAGAGGACGACGCCCATGGCCCACCAGTCCACTGGCTTCCCATAGCCCTGGCGGAAGATCACCTCGGGGGCTATGTACTCCGGTGTTCCACACACCTAGGCCAGGCAGAATGGGGAAACTGAGACCAGCCCCCAGCCCGAGAGAGGCCCCAGGAGAGAGGAGGCAGCGTCCCAGGGCTTCCCACCCACCTGCCCACCCACCTGCTTGTCTATGAACTCTCGGGCGTCCTTCTCGATGTGGCCCTCGTAGAGGTTGGTGGCCATGCTCATGAGGCCGATCTTGGACAGGCCAAAGTCCGTGAGCTTGATGTGGCCAAGCGAGGTGATGAGCAGGCTGTGGGCAGGCAAGGAGTCTGCTCAGGGCTGGGGAGCCGGGGTGCCTGGCCACTCCTTCTGCCCTAGACCTTGGCTCCACCTGAGATGGGCGGAGCTCTGCCTCCAATTCCTGGGCCCTAGGGATCCTCCTGATCCTCCTGCTCATCCTCCTGATCCTCCTGCTCAGCCTCCCAAGTAGCTGGAACTACAGGTGCACACCACCACACCCAGCTGTGTTTTTTTGTTTTTTTTTTTTGTAGATCTGAGGTCTTGCTATGTTGCCCAGGCTGGTCTTGAATTGCTGGCCCCAAGCAATCCTCTCACCTTTGAAAGTGCTGGCATGACAGGTGTGAGCCAGCATGCCTGGTCTCTACTGTGTGTGTGTATATGTGTATGTGTATATATGTGTGTGTGTGTGTGTATGTGTGTATATATGTGTATATATATATATTTTTGGACATAGCTTTGCTCTGTCGCCCAGGCTGGAGTGCAGTGGCACGATCTCGGCTCACTGCACCCTCCATCTCCCAGGTACAAGTGATTCTTCTGCCTCAGCCTCTCGAGTAGCTAAGGTTACAGACACACGCCACCACACCCGGCTAGCTACTACATATTTTTGTTCATGCATCCATTATCTTAACAAACTAAACACTCTGTAAGCAACCACTGTTTACATCCCCTATTGAAAAATGAACATATCTCGAGCTCCTGATGTATACAAAAGCATTTCCATGCACTTTGTGAATGAATGCATTTTCTTTTTTGGATACAGGGTCTGTCATCTAGGCTGGAAGTGCAGTGGCACAATTGCAGCTCACTGCAGCCTCAGCCTCCCAGCTCAATCAATTCTCCTGCCTCAGCCTCCTGAGTAGCTGAGACAACAGGCACATGCCACCATGCCTGGCTAGTTGTTCCAAGTCTTGCTTGGTCACACAGATGGGAGTGCAATGGCGTGACCTCAGCTCACTGCAACCTCCACCTCCCAAGTTCAAGTGATTCTCCTGTCTCAGCCTCCCGAGTAGCTGGGATTACAGGCACCCACCATCATGCCCGGCTAATTTTTGTATTTTTGTAGAGACAGGGTTTCACCATATTGGCCAGGTTGGTCTTGAACTCCTCACCTCAGGTGATGCGCCCGCCTCAGACTCTTGAAGTGTTGATGTTACAGGCATGAGCCACCGGGCCCGGCTGCCGGGTTAGTTTTTACAATTTTCTTGTACAGATGGGGTCTCACTATGTTGCCCAGACTTGTCTCAAAATCCTGGGCTTGGCCGGGCACAGTGGCTCATGCCTGTAATCCCAGCACTTTGGGAGGCCGAGGCGGGTGGATCACAAGGTCATGAGATTGAGACCATCCTGGCCAACACGGTGAAATCCCATCTCTACTAAAAATACAAAAAATTAGCCGGGCGTGGTGGTGGGCGCCTGTAGTCCCAGCTACTTGGGAGGCTGAGGCGGGAGAATGGCGTGAACCCGGGAGGTGGAGCTTGCAGTGAGCCGAGATTGCTCCACTGCATTCCAGCCTGGGTGACACAGCGAGACTCCATCTCAAAAAAATAACAAATAAATAAAATCCTGGGCTCAAGCAGTGCTGCTGCCTCAGCCTCCCAAAGGGTTGGGATTACAGGCATGAGACACAGCACTCAGCCTGGATGAACTTTTTTTTTTTGAGACAGAGTTTCGCTCTTTTTGCCCAGGCTGGAGCGCAATAGCGCAATCTCAGTTCACCGCAACCTCTGCCTCCCGGGTTCAAGCGATTCTCCTGCCTCAGCCTCCTGAGTAGCTGGGATTACAGCCATGCACCACCATGCCTGGCTAATTTTGTATTTTTAGTCGAGGCAGGGTTTCTCCATGGTGGTCAGGCTGATTTTGAACTCCTGACCTCAGGTGATCCGCCTGCCTCGGCCTCTCAAAGTGCTGGGATTACAGGCGTGAGCCACCGTGCCTGGCGAGGGAACTCATTTTTTTTTTTTTTTTTTGAGACGGAGTCTCGCTCTGTCGCCCAGGCTGGAGTGCAGTGGCCTGATCTCGGCTCACTGCAAGCTCCGCCTCCCGGGTTCACGCCATTCTCCTGCCTCAGCCTCCCGAGTAGCTGGGACTACAGGCGCCCGCCACCTCGCCCGGCTAGTTTTTTTTGTAGTTTTAGTAGAGACGGGGTTTCACTGTGTTCACCAGGATGGTCTCGATCTCCTGACCTCGTGATCCACCCGTCTCGGCCTCCTAAAGTGCTGGGATTACAGGCTTGAGCCACCGCGCCCGGCGGGAACTCATTTTTAAAACTCTCGCGCATGTACAGTATACACTGCTAGTTAGGTTTTCCTGTGGACTTAAATATATAAATGTTTCACTACATCACAGAGTCTTACGCACCAGCTGTATGAAGTCGCGTTTCCGTGCACCTTCTGGGTGCATCTGCCACTTAAAAATACATTCCAGGCCGGGCGCGGTGGCTCAAGCCTGTAATCCCAGCACTTTGGGAGGCCGAGACGGGTGGATCACGAGGTCAGGAGATCGAGACCATCCTGGTGAACACAGTGAAACCCCGTCTCTACTAAAACTACAAAAAAAACTAGCCGGGCGTGGTGGCGGGCGCCTGTAGTCCCAGCTACTCGGGAGGCTGAGGCAGGAGAATGGCGGGAACCCGGGAGGCGGAGCTTGCAGTGAGCCGAGATCGCGCCACTGCACTCCAGCCTGGGCGACAGAGCGAGACTCCGTCTCAAAAAACAAAAAAACAAAACAAAACAAAAAATACATTCCAGAGAATTCACTGTGTATAACCATCATTTAATGAACTATGTAGTCAGTACCTCCTGTTTGCGCCAGCTCTGTAAAGAAACAATTCTGGGCCAGGGGTGCTGGCTCATGCCTGTAATCCCAGCACTTTGGGAGGCCAAGGCAGGTGAATTAGCTAAGATCAGGAGTTCGAGACCAGTCTGACCAACATGGCAAAACCCCGTCTCTACTAAAAATACAAAATTAGGCCAGGCACGGTGGCTCACGACTGTAATCCCAGCACTTTGGGAAGCCAAGGCTGGCGGATCACAAGGTCAGGAGATCCAGACCATCCTGGCCAACATGGCGAAACCCCGTCGCTACTAAAAATGCAAAAATTAGCTGGGCCTGGTGGCGCATGCCTGTAATCCCAGCTACTTAGAAGGCTGAGGCAAGAGAATCGCTCGAACTAGGGAGTCTGAGGTTGCAGTGAGCCAAGATCGCACCACGGCACTCCAACCTAGTGACAGAGCAAGACTCCGTCAAAAAAAAAAAAAAAAAAAAAAATTAGTGGGGTATGGTGGCACATGCCTATAATCCCAGCTACTCGGGAGGCTGAGGCAGGAATACTGCTTGAACCCAGAAGGTAGAGGTTGCGGTGAGCCAAGATTGTGCCACTGTACTCCAGCCTGGGCGACAGAGACTGACCCTGTCTCAAAAAAATAAATAAAAAAATAAATAAAATAAAGTGTTCTGGGCCAGGTACACAGTCATTGCCTAATAACTGTTCTTCTGCCTATTTTGTACACACCTGGTGCCTAACAAGTACATGCCAACCAAGAAATTGTGATATAGAAACCCAACATTAGTGTCTAAGGAGTTATTCATACTTGAGTTCCTTAGAGCATCGAGCACAGGCTCAGGTACACAGCAGGTGCCAAATACATGTCTGTTTTCTAAGCCACTTGCCAACTGCAAAATGCCCTGAAAACATGCAAGGCGCTGTTTTTTTTAGATGGAGTCTCGCTCTGTCGCCCAAGCTGGGGTGCAGTGGCACAATCTTGGCTCACCGCAACCTCCGCCTCCTGGGTTCAAGCAATTCTCCTGTCTCAGCCTCCCGAGTAGCTGGGACTACAGGTGCGCACTACCACTCCCAGCTAATTTTCATATTTTTAGTAGAGACAAAGTTTAACTATGTTGGCCAGGCTGGTCTTGAACTTCTGACCTCAGGTGATCGTCCCGCCTCGGCCTCCCAAAGTGCTGGGATTACAGGTATGAGCCGCTAAGCCTGGGCTACATGCCACGCATGTATGTGAGAAACGTCAGTTCTTGCCTCATATCTCGAGGACACTTGATAAACGGGTATTCCTTTTCCCTGTACACAGGAGGCACTCAATAAATGCAGAGGAGAAAATCATACAGGGGTTTCAAAGCAGGTGGCCCTGTGTCTCCCACTTGCCCATAGAGGGTCTGCCATGCAGTAGGTGCTTACTACATACTAGAATAACATAAACATCCTAAGGCTCTCAGTAAACACGTTCTCTTCCTTGCTTTCCTGCACTAATTTACAGCAGGTGCTCAAGACATGCATGGTCACTGTGTTTACATCTAAGGTCTTGCAAATTGCATAATCCTGTTCTGTGTATGTAGCTGGTGTCTTATAAGTGCATGTTCTCTCCCCTTGTGCTGCAGCAGCTCTGGGTGCGCAGCCCCTTCTCCTATATACAGTGTGTGCATCCTAAGTGCACATCCTCTCCCCTTGATTGGCAGCACCTCCATAAGTGCACCGGCCTTCCCCTGCATACAGCAGACGCCTATTAAGTGTCTCCTCTCCTCTCCTCTGTACACACAAGATGTTCATCATGCGCTCATTCCCTGCCTTCTTGTCAGGAGGTGCCAACAGAGCTCAGGCTTCCAAAGGGTCCTGGGATCCACCTCAGAGGCTCCGCCCCTGATCCTCTCAGGCCCCGCCGTGATCTGCTCTGGCCCCGCCCAGATCCTCTCTGGCCCCGCCCTCCCCCAGGCCCCGCACATGCTAGCTCAGCTCACTTGTCTGGTTTGAGGTCACGGTGCACGATGCCGTAGTTGTGCAGGTACTCGAGCGCCAACACCGTCTCGGCGAAGTACAGGCGGGCCATGTCCACGGGCAGCGGGCCCATGTTCTTCAAGAGCGTGGCGCAGTCGCCGCCTGGGAGAGGGGCGGATGTAGTCATGAGGCCCAGGCCAGCGCCTCGCCCCCGCCCCCAGATTATGCCCAATGGCTACGCATCTTCCTCACTTTACCGCCTGCAAAGCGTCCCCAGTTTGTTCTGTCTCAGCGGAGAGGGTCAGGGCAGAGGAAAGGGGCGGACCCTACCTTCATTTATTTTTTATTATTTATTTATTTATTTATTCATTTATTTTTTTTGAGACGGAGTCTCGCTCTGTTGCCCAGGCTGGAGTGCAGTGGCGCGATCTCGGCTCACCGCAACCTCCACCTCCCGGGTTCAAGCGAGTCTCCTGCCTCAGCCTCCAGAGTAGCTGGGATTACAGGCGCACACCACCACACCCAGCTAATTTTTGTATTCTTAGTAGAGAAGGGGTTTCACTATGTTGGCCAGGATGGTCTTGATCTCTTGACCTCGTGATCCACCTGCTTTGGCCTCCCAAAGTGCTGAGATTACAAGCGTGAGCCACCGCGCCCTGCCTTGGCCTCCCAAAGTGCTGAGATTACAAGCGTGAGCCACCGCGCCCAGCCTATTTTTTAAGTTTTTATTTATTTTATTGAGACAGAGCCTCACTCTGTCGCCCAGGCTAGAGTGCAGTGGCACAGTGTCGGCTCACTGCAACCTCCGCCTCCAGAGTTCAAGCGAATCTCCTGCTTCAGCCTCCCGAGTAGCTGGGACTATAGGCGTGAAGAGGGGTTTCGCCATGTTGCTCAGGCTGGTCTCGAAGTCCTGACCCAAGGGATCAGCCCACTTCGGCCTCCCAAAGTGCTGGGACTACAGGCGTGAGCCAGCGTGCCAAGCTGAGACCCTGCCTTCTGATTCTCCCCAGCAGGGCAACAACTACTGCATGGTCTCTTTCCCTGTACACAGCTGGTGTTTCCTAAGTGCAGGTTTGCTCTCTAACCTGGGAGTACTCTGGTAATAGTGCTTTACCTGCCTGAACCATACATCTCCCTGTCTTCACTTCTGGCCTCCAGGCCTCTGCCCATCAGTTCCCCCAACCTAGGATGGCCACCCTCCTCTTGCCTCCAGGGTCCCATCCTCACACACTCCTGTCTGGGCTCCCCCAGCCGTGAACCCCCATCGCTGGGGTCCCTACCCCAGACTGGGGTTCCTGAGGGTTCCCCAAAGCAGGGTGAGATCTCATATAGAGAACAGAACAGACCTCAACTTGGTCTAAAAATTTTCTCCCAGGCATGGAGGGGTGAGCTCCCCATCGCTGGAGGCATGCAAGCCCCAGTGACCGTACCTTCCACATATTCCATGACCATACACAGGTGGCGCCGGGTCTCAAAGGAGCAGAACATGCTGACCACAAAGGGGTTCTCGGCAAAGGTGAGAATGTCACGTTCCACAAAGACCTGCTGGATCTGGTTACGCAGGATCAAGTTCTGTTTGTTGATCTTCTTGATGGCAAAGCGCTGCCGCGTGTCACGGTGCCGCACCAGGTAGACAGCCCTGGGGACAGGGGGCCAGGCTTGCTGGGACCAGAGATCGAGGCCCCAGCAGGCACTGCAGTTCAGCTTGAGCCCAGATCCCAACCTGCCTGGCCTTTGCCTGTGCTGTGCCCTCTGCCTGGGCCACCCTTTCTTCTTACCTGGTCTCCCTCCCAGAGCAGCCACCCTTGGGTTTAAGCTGCCATTGCTGGGGGTCATATAAATGGGCTGCACATGGCCCTTGTATATTGGCCTCTAGGCTGTATGTTTCTTTTATTTTTATTTTATCTTATTTTACGTTTTTAGAGATAGCGCCTCACTCTGTTGCCCAGGCTGGAGCGCAGTCATGAGATCATGGCTCACCATAGTCTTGACCACCCGCCCCGCGCAGGCTCAAATGATCCTCCCACATCAGAAGCCTGGCTAATGTTTACATGTTTTGTAAAGATGGCGTCTCGCTATGTTGCAGAGGCTAGTCTCAAACTCCTGGTCTCAAGTGACCTTCCCACCTTGGCCTTCCAAAGTGCTGGGATTATAGGTGAGAGCCACTGCACCTGGCTGCTTGTGTCTTTCTTTCTTTCTCTCTCTCTCTCTCTCTCTCTCTCTTTCTTTTTAGACGGTCTCACTCTGTCACCCAGGCTGGAGTGCAGTGGGGCGATCTCGGCTCACTGCAACCTCTGCCTCCTGGGTTCAGGTGATCCTCCAACTTCAGCCTCCCAAGTAGCTGGAATTACAGGCATGTGCCATTATGCCCAGCTAATTATTCTATTTTTAGTAGAGATGGGGTTTTGCCATGTTGCCTAGGCTGGTCTCGAACTCCTAGCCTCAAGCGATCCTCCTACCTCGGCCTCCCAAAGTGCCTCCGCACCCAGTCCAGCTCTTTTAAAAGCCTGCTGGCACCAAGCTCAAATTTTTAACCATCCATTTGTTTTACACACAGCCCAAATAAGCAAAATTTTAGCCACTGAGAGCCTGTTTGCTTTGCAGACTCATGAAACTGCACCCACTATCTCTGAGTCATGGATAAGATGAACTTTGTGGATTTCAAGACCCTAAGCTGCTACCGCCCCGCAGGACTCTGACCCAGAGACTCCGTGCCTGTGCTGTTGAACAACATCACTTAGACACGTAAGCCCTCTCTCTGATTCCCGTCTCCCCGGGGAGTTCCCTTGCCGGCCTCTCCCTCTCGATGGTGACTCCTGGAACCTCAGCCTCCAAAGGGCTTATGCTGTGCGGGACTTCCCTTGTATGCAAGCCTGCCATTCAAAGTAGCACCTAAATAAAACCCACTGCGTGCTACTCCCACTGGGTGGGCATCTATTTCCTTGATCAGCCCCCAAGCTCCTAGAACGCCCTACACCTGGGGCAGGTAAAGGCCTGGCTCGTGGACAGAGCACACGTGAGGCCGTAACCTCACTATGGCGTGCCTCCACTTCCCCCTCCAGGCCTCAGGTGCCCTCTCTGCCAATTCAGGGGTGAATGTGTGAGCCCTGCTAGGGTGGGAGGGGGACGCAGGAGCTGCCTGGGCCTCAACCATCCCCTCAGGCATCTGTGAAATGGGTCTATGCAGGACTCAGGGACTCACCCATAGGCTCCGTTGCTAATGAGTTTGATGGTCTCAAAGTCGCTTTCGCATGGCTTCCTCCGTGACTGGCCGACCAGGGCGCGGCTCTGGGGGACGGGAAGGGCTCAGGGTCCCGTCCCACTGCAGAGCTGGCCAGGCTTCTCCCGCCCCCAATCCCAAACCACTGGTCCTGGTGCCTGATGCTACCTCCTCCCCTGTCCAAACTTCTCCAACTCAGCTTCTGACTTTCTGTCCTTTTTTGCTCACAGCTGTGCCCTCCTCCTGGAAAACTCTTATACATCCTGCAAAACTCACCTTTCCGGTGCCCCTCCAGCACTGCCCCCACCCAACTTCCAAGGCGTGACAGTCCCACCTGCTGTCACCTTGCCTCCAAAGTCACCGATGCTAATTAAGCTACATGCAAGACCTCGGCAAACCCAGCCCTTTCTGCGGGTGCCTGGTCCACTCTGGAAAGAACAAGATGGGCGGGGGCCCCCCAGCCTCTGCTACTCACCTCCGGGGACTCAGGTGCTGGGGGCTGTTCTTCTTCAAGGTGACTCAGTGGCACCATCTCTGCAAGATGAGGGAGGAGCCTCAGCTGGGGCCTCCCCGCCTCACCCTGCATCACCCAGCAATTTCCTGAGGCCTCTAGATTTCTCACCCCCGGCTGGGGATGCGGTGCCTCCTCTTTCCAGCTCCCATGACACTGTCATGAAGCCACACCGGGGAGGCTGGATGAAGCAATGACTGAGGAACCTTCTAGAAGGGCCAGTGGGCTGCCCTGGCTCTGAAGTGCTCAGTTATGATCAAACTCAGGCTCTGAGCCTTGAGCCTGTGAACACGGAATGTGACGCAGGCCCCCTGGGTGTCAGCTCGTAACATCTTCCTCAGCTCAGGATGCAGCCCAGGTGGAGGGTCCAGTATGTTCTTGCCCCAGGCCTTGGCAGAGGGGCAGCCCCTAGCGAATGCCTGGCAAACATGGTCCAGTCACAGACCACATGTGATCTGGCCTTAGGTACACCTGGGTTTGATTCCCTGCTCAGCCTTATCTGCCTGGAGCTTCAGTTTCCCCAGTTTTATTTTTTATTAGTATGATTATTTAATTTAATTTATTTATTTATTAGAGATGGAGTCTCGCTCTGTCACCCAGGCTGGAGTGCAGTAGTGTGATCTCGGCTCACTGCAACCTCCGCCTCTTGGGTTCAAATGATTCTCCTGTCTCAGCCTCCCAAGTTGCTGGGATTACAGGTGTGTGCCACCACGCCCAGCTACTTTTATATTTATATTTTTATTTTTTTGAGACAAAGTCTCGCCCTGTCGCCCTGGCTGGAATGCAATGTCACGATCTCGGCTCACTGCAACCTCTGCCTCCAGGGTTCAAATGATTCTCCTGCCTCAGCCTCCCCAGTAGCTGAAATTACAGGCGCACGCCACCACACTTGGCTAATTTTTGTATCTTTAGTAGAGACGGGGTTTCTCCATGTTGGTCAGACTGGTCTCGAACTCGCAACCTCAGGTGATCCGCCCGCCTCGGCCTCCCAAAATGCTGGGATTACAGGTATGAGCCACTGTGCCCGGCCTAATTTTTGTATTTTTAGTACAGACAGGGTTTTACCACGTTGGCCAGGTTCGTCTCAAACTCCTGACCTCAGGTGATCCACCCACCTTGGCCTCCCAAAGTGCTGGGATTACAGGCGTGAGCTACCGCACCAGGCCAAGTATGATTATTTCAGAGACAGGCTTTGCTCTGTCACCCAGGCTGGAATGCAGTGGTGCCATCACGGCTTACTGCAGCCTCAGCCTCCTAAACTCAAGCGATCCTCCCACCTCAGCCTCTCAAGTAGGTGGGACTACAGGCATTCACCACCAAACCTGGCTAATTTTTAAAAATACTTTTTGTAGAGTTGGGGTCTTGCTATGTTGCCCAGGCTGGAGTGCAGTGGTGCAATCATAGCTCACTGCAGCCTCAAATCCCTGGACTAAAGCAATCTTCCCACTTTAGTCCCGCAAGTAGCTAGGACTACAGGCATGTGCCATCACACCTGGCTAATTGTTTTGTTTTTTTTAATAGAGACAGAGTCTCACTATGTTGCCCAAGCTGGTCTCAAACTCCTGGCTTCAAGTGATCCTCCTGCCTTGGCCTCCCAAAGTGCTGGGATTACAAGTGTGAGCTACCATGCCTGGCTTCCCCAGCTTTAAATGGGGACAGTGGCAGCTCAGTCCCACTCCAGGTATGGTCCAATCTCAGGGTCTCTGCCTATGCTGTTACCCTTGCCTGTTTCACTCTTTCCCTTGGATCTGCAACCTGATCACGTCCTGCCCTCCAGGCCTCAGTTTGAACACTACCTCCTCCCAGAGCCTCCCCTGGCTACTGCTGGACCGGGCTAGGTCCAAGTTTAATGCTACAGCTTTTGCTTCCTCTTATCCTGGCTATTTGTGGAAATGTTGTTTTGTTTTGTTTCCCTTTTTGAGACAGGATCTGGCTTTGTCACCCAGGCTGGAGGACAGTGCTGTGATCATAGCTCACTGCAGTCACAACCTGCCAAGCTCAAGCGATCGTCCCACCTTAGCCTCCTGAGTAGCTGGGACTACAGGCACGCACTACTACACCCAGCTACATCTTTTTTTTTTTTTTTTTTTTGGAAATGTAGGCTCACTCTGTCGCCCAGGCTGGAGTGTAGTGGTGCGATGTTGGCTCACTGCAACCTCTGTCTCCTGAATTCAAGCGATTCTCTTGCCTCAGCCTCCCAAGTAGCTGGGATTTACAGGCACCTGCCACCACACCCGGCTAATACTTGTTTTTAGTAGAGATGGAGTTTCCCCATGTTGGCCAGGCTAGTCTTGAACTCCTGAGCTCAAGTAATCCGCCCACTTCAGTCTCATGAAGTGCTGCGATTATGGGATTACAGGCGTGAGCCACTGCACCTGGCTGGCTGTGGGAGTTTTTTTTTGTTTTGTTTTATTTTGAGACAGAGTCCCGCCTGTCGCCTAGGCTGGAATGCAGTGGTGTGATCTCGGCTCACTGCAACCTCCACCTCCAGGGTTCAAATGTTTCTCCTGCCTCAGCCTCCCCAGTAGCTGGGATTACAGGCACACACCACCACACCTGGCTAATTTTTGTATCTTTAGTAGAGACAGGGTTTCACCATGTTGTCCAGGCTGGTCTTGAACTCCTGACCTTGTGATCCACCTACCTTGGCCTCCCAAAAGTGCTAGGATTACAGGCATGAGCCACCGCGCCCGGCCAGCTGTGAGAGTTTTTGACCGTCTTCTTCTATTTTTTTTTTTTTTTTTTTTTTGAGACGGAGTCTCGCTCTGTCACCCAGGCTGGAGTGCAGTAGCACGATCTCGGCTCACTGCAAGCTCTGCCTCCCGGGTTCATGCCATTCTCCTGCCTCAGCCTCCCGAGTAGCTGGGACTACAGGTGCCCACCACCGTGCCCGGCTAATTTTTTTGTATTTTTTTAGTAGAGACGGGGTTTCACCGTGTTAGCCAGGATGGTCTCGATCTCCTGACCTCAGGTGATCCACCCGCCTCGGCCTCCCAAAGTGCTGGGATTACAGGCGTGAGCCACCGCGCCCGGCCCCAACTGTCTTCTTCTTACCTACGGGTTGTCCTGTTTGACTCCAAGTCCACTTTCTGGGCCATAGTAAAGGCCACAGAAATTAATAAAGCCTTTTGTGAATTTGCAGGACAAAGGGAAGGCCACTACTAACACTGGTCCCCAGGCTTCCCGGCCATCTTAATGTGGCATTTGAGGACACTGAGGCCCCTGGGCCCCAAAAGATCAGTGGGTCTCAGCAATTCCCACAGGCGACCAAAGAGCAAGGTCACAGAGAGACAAAGAACAGTGTGGTGGTTCTGGAGTCGGATGGGCCTGGGTTTGAATCCTGGCTTCATCTGCTCTTTTCTTTTTTTTGAGACAGGTCTCGCTCTGTCGCCCAGGTTGGAGTGCAGTGGTGCGATCTCAGCTCACTGCAACCTCCATCTCCTAAGTTCAAGCAATTCTTGTGCCTCAGCCTCCCGAGTAGCTGGGATTACAGGCATGCGCCACCACACTTAGCTAATTTTTGTATTTTTAGTAGAGAGGGGGTTTCACCATGTTGACCAGGCTGGTCTCGAACTCCTGGCCTCAAGTGATCTGCCCGCCTCAGCCTCCCAAAGTGCTGGTATTAAAGGTGTGAGCCACCGTGCCTGGCCTCCATCCGGCCTTTCCCAGCCTTGGTTTCCTCTTCCCATCCCAGCTTACCCTCCAGGGGGTCCTTGGCCAGGCCCAGCTGCCCAATGATGTACTGTGGAAGGTCAGTCTTAATGCCTTGGCCCTCCCGCGCATGGCCCTCAGCCGCCTCCAGCAGGTGGTAAAACTCCTCAGGGTCAAACTCCTAGGGGCACAGGAGGGCTGGTCACCCGGGGCTTGGTTCCACCTGCAGGCCTCTGCACATGCTGTTCCCTCTGCCTAGAGCACCCTTCCCAGCTCACCCCCTGGGTCTCCGCTCCCGATCCCTCCTCAGGGAAGCCCATGCTAGCCCGACAGCACCCTGCGTTCCTCTCAAAGCCCTACACGATGGCAACTGTCACTTGTATCTCAGCAGGACTGTCGTGGTCCCAATCTCAGTTCTGCCCGGATCCCAAGTTGGCTGTACAAGAATAAACTTACCAGACACTCCAGCAGCCGAGCTGGCCGCGAGATGATGATTAGCAGTTTCCGGACAAGCTGGACAATGAAGCTAACCTCCTCACTGTCCGAGCGCTCATGGGCCTGGGGGAGGTGGGTCGTGGCATCACCCAGAGGTCCTCAGCACCATCTGGCCCGGGGACCCCCTTCGCTCCACGTCCCACTGCATGCAAAACCTCAACATGCGAGAAACCACGCACATCCTGCAGAAGCCGCTCCAGCTTCTCCTGCATCTCTAGGAAGTAGCGGGAGGTGACGAGGTTCTCGCCAGACTTGGCCAGGCAGTCTCGGGCCAGCTCGACGATCTGGTGGTGGATGAAGCCCAAGACGCCATCAGCCAGCGCCAGCCGGGCGCCAGGCGCGTAGGCCGTCAGGAACTCCTGCAGACGGCCCTCCATCTGTGCTGTGGCCTGGGTGGGGTGAGACGGGGCGACCTGGTCAAGGGTGGGGCTGGAGTGACACGCACAGAACGGGGCAGGAGAGGCATGGTTGGGGAGAGAGGAGATGGGGCGATGGGAGCGATGGGGGCGATGGGGGCGATGGGGTGGGAGGGCTGGGGCAGGAGGAACAACATGTTTCAGTGGAAGGGGAGGGAAAGACAGAAATGAACAGACTGGCAAGGGGGACACAGCCAGGAAGACAGAGTTCCATGGAGGGACAGCAATGTGGAGAGAAGCGCAGGGGCTGGTCCAGCCGCCAGGCGCTGCCCACCTTGGGGAACCTCTCCCGGTACACATGGTTCATCATGACAATCTCATTGTCGAAGGTCCCCGTTGCGCGGCCCGGGCTGAAAGGAAGACAGCTGGCTTGTGATATGGGACCTCAGACCAACCCCAGGGGAGGATGTCGGGGCTCTGAGCCAGGGTTGAGGGACAAGAATCAGAGGCTAGGGTGGAGGAGGAGCCACAACTTGGGCCTCCACACCAGCCCAGGGAGGGGCCGGGGCTAGGGCCAGAGGTCGAGGCCCACCTGAGGCTGCGAGAGCGGGGGCGGAGGCGGGGTGACCGGCCGCCTTCCTCATCAAGCACGTTCTCTGAGCTGCGGAAGTGCTTGGACAGGAAGTGCAGCTCGTCTGGCGTCGGCTGGAAGGGAAGCTGGTGGAGACGTTCCCGGGAGGATGAGCTTGACTGGTAGAGAGTGGTGGGGATTAGAGTCATGAGTTCACTGTCAGTGGTGTGGCCAGGACCCCAGCACCACCCCTCAAGGGCCAGGCTGTCTGCTGGTCATCAGATGGCCATCAGATGGTAACATTCTTTCTCCTGTCTAGTTCCTATGCATCCCTCAAAACCCTAGCTCTGATGCCCCCTCCTCCAGGAAGTCCTCCCTGTCTGTACCCCTGGGCAGCCCCAAGTCCCCCTCTGGCCAGGCCCTGATCCCATAGGCTGGGGATATCTGTATCTCCCCGACTGGGGTCTATTTTGGGGCCAAGGCTGGGGCCAAGGGTCTTCTCAGGGGACCCTGCATTTTCCAGAATGGGGCATGCATGGAGGAAGTAGCTAGTATGGTTGCTGACCGCACAACTACCCAACACCTTGAAGAAAACACACAAAGATGTGTCCCCCCACAACCCGGCATCTGCCTGTCCGTCTGCCAAGGTGGGGCTATGGGTACCGAGAGGGTGGAGCTGGGTGTGTTGGTTCCATAGCCGGAAGATGGGAGAGACGCGAGGGACCATCTTCTGCCGTCTGCCCTGGAGAGGGGAACAAGAACAGATGGAAGGAAAGCCTGGCCCCTGTGGTTTGTGGGGACTAAGAGCAGACACTGTGGCCAGTGGCCAGCATATTCTGGCCCTGTTGTAGGAAGGATCTCCTGAAAATAACCAAGAACCGAGACACAGGCTGGCCAAATCCACTGCACGCTCTCTCTCTCTTCAGGTACCTACCTCTTCCAGAAAGCCCCCCGTGACTCCAGCTGCCACTGTGTCCCCTGTCAAAGCTTCAACCTCTGAGCTGTAGCTTCTGGGGCACACATTGGCCACCCCCTACCAAACGGAGGACTCCCCAGGGGCTCAGGGCCAGTCGCCCATTTGCAACCATGCCCTCAGCCTGCAGCGCAGAGCATACACACAGCAGGTGCTTAATGAACGTTGTTGTATGAATAAATAAATGAAATGCAAGCGTCTGGCACATGACAGGCACTCAATCAGCTCTTGTTAAGTGAATGAATGAATGATTTCTTTAGTGAGTTAATGATTCTTAGGGCTATATCCCCCCATGACCACCCACCCCCTGGGCTGGTTGAAATTACCTGTCTGTGCGTGGGATGTGGCTGCAAGATGGCATGCATTTGTCAGGGATGGGAGCCAGAGGGGGAGACCACCACCAGATGGGCCAGGGGAGGGGAAAAGGTGAAATGAAATGAATGAGGGGCCAGGTCTAGCCCCCGAGCACGTGCCCCTGCCCAACCCCTGCCCGTGGTGCCCGCACTGTCTCCCAAAGCTGGCAATCACTCACCTCCGGGCAAAGGGGAAATTGAGGGCAGAGACAGCCGAGAAATTCCGAGGACTATCCAAGGGGCTGCTGCCTGCTGAGGAGGAGGTGGGAAAACTGAGTCAGCGGGGCAGAGGCAGGACACAGCACCCGCTGGCTGCTCCCACACTCACCCGTTGGGACTGACAGTGGCGACAGGGGGCGGGAGAGGGTCGGGGAGGGCGTTCCTACCACCAAGCTCTTGCGGTTCCCGCTGCGGCAGCTGTGGGGGGAAAAGGGGACAGGGTAGGTGGCTGCCCAGGGCCCTGCACTAAGCCACCTGCCCAGCCTAAATCACACAGGCAGCCCGTTCTGGAGAAGGATGGGATGTTGGACATGGCCACTCCCACTCTGCCCCCAGGTGGGTTCCCCATGGCCCTTAGCCAGGTCTTTAAGGCCCAGGAGGGAGTCACCCCTTGACTAACATTCCTTATTATTGAAACTACTGCTGGCCAGGCATGGTGGCTCATGCCTATAACCCCAGTGCTTCAGGAGGCCAAGGTGGGAGGATCCTCTGAAGCTAGGAGTTCAAGACCAGCCTGGGCAATATAGCGAGACCTCGTCTCTATACAAAATTTAAAAATTAGCTGGCTGTGGTGATGCACGCCTGTAGTCCCAGCTACTCAGGAGGCTGAGGCAAGAGGATTGCTTGAGCCTCAGGAGGTCAAGGCTGCAGTAAGCCATGATCGTGCCACGGCACTCCAGCCTAGGTGACAGAACAAGGCCCTCTCTCTTAAAAAAACAAAAACAAGGCTGGGCACAGTGGCTCATCCCTGTAATCCCAGTACTTTGGGAGGCCAAGGTGGGTGGATCACCTGAGATCAGGAGTTTGAGACCAGCCTGACCAACACAGAGGAACCCTGTCTCTACTAAAAATACAAAATTAGCTGGGCATGGTGATGCATGCCTGTAATCCCAGCTACTTGGGAGGCTGAGGCAGGAGAATCGCTTGAACCCGAGAGGTGGAGGTTGTGGTGAGCCCAGATCGCACCATCGCACTCTAGCCTGGGCAACAAGAGTGAAACTTCGTCTCAAAAAAACGAAACAAAACAAAACAAAACACCCAAAAATTAGACAGGCGTGGTAGTGCACACTTGTAATCCCAGCTACTGAGGAGGTTGGGGCAGAGAATCGCTTGAACCCAGGAGGTGGAGGTTGCGGTGAGTTGAGATAGTGCCATTGCACTCCAGCCTGGGTGACATGAGTGAAACTTCGTCTCAAAAACAGTAACAAAAACAAACACAAACTATTGGCAGTGTTGTTATTAACAGCAATGGCATGAAGTGCTTCTAGCCTGATGGTGGACACTACATATGGCCAGGAGCCCCCGGCCCAGCTTTTCACGGTTCTGTGTTACAGTCCCACCCCCACACCTTTCCCTGTACCATGGCTACTGCCAGCAGCACCAGCAAATCACGTGGACCAACCACACCCCGGAGCCCAGATATGGGCTGAGACACCCCATTCTATACACCCCTCCTGAAGCCCCTGCTCCCATCTCTTGACAACCCTCCTTCTTCCCAAGATGCCCCTAAAATGCCAATGGGACTCAACTAGAAACCCTAAATGCAGTCTCTTTCACAGTCCTGCCTGTTCTGCTGAACTTTTGCCCACATGTTGTCCTCTTTCCATCCCAGTTCCCTTCTGGCCACCAGATACCTGGCCCAGGTCTCTGACACCCTGCCTGGCCTCTTCTCCCACCTGAGCCCTGGCCTCAGCCCACACCTTGACAGAAGGAAGTTGGGAGTGACACCATCTCCCGCCCCACCAGAGCAGTCGCCCGGCAACAGCTCTGCTCCACCAGAGCATCAGCCCACACACCCCAAGCCGCCAACACAGCTCAGCGGTGGGAGAACCTCGCGGGGAGGGAGAGATGAAGTCTCGGGGCCTCTGAGGTGCAGAAATGGGGTCCCAGGCAGAATGCTCAGAGCAGGTCAATGCATGGGAGAACAAGCATACGATCATCAAAGGACACAGGTGACAAGGTGGACAGGGAGAAGAGGCCCAGCCTGTCTACGTCTCCACATATGGCTGCCCCTTGAGCCTCAGTTTCCCCATCTCTACCTTGAAGGATGAAACCTACTACATCCAGTGCTCAGCTCTGGGCCAGACTCGGGTACATACGCTGTTGTCTTTGCCTACACAAGGCTCACAGGGCCTGGCTCACGCTGGGAGGGCAGGCAATGCTTCCTGAGTGAATTACATCCCCAACATGTGCCAAGCCCAACAAGCCCCAGAGTTGGGAGCGACCAGCTGAGCCCATTTCCCAGACTGGGAAACTGAAGCCACAGATGTCAAGAGTCACAGCGATTGTCTCCCAGCCTGAGCTGCAGAAGCAAAAGTGAAACCTGCAGGTTTCTGCAAAACTTCCTGCCAACCCCTCAATGCATGCTCACCTGGCTGTCTCCGCATCCTCTCCCAGCCCCTCACCTGGTTCCTCGCCCCCACACTGCACCGCCAGCACCCTCCCTCCCCGATCCTGCTGTATCACTTGCTGCTTCCAAAAGCATTTGGGAAAAACACTGAGTTGCCCTCCCTCCTGTTCTTGGGCGAGGTCTTCTTGAAAACACGGCCAAGGGTGAGGCCTCAAAGGACAACCAAGCATCATCTGTTCACTTCCCAAGCATCTATGCAGGGCTGACTCTTTGTTCAACTCTTCCTGGAGGAGATCCAGGACCTCGAGAAGTTGCCATTTGAGAACGATCCTCTTGGTACCCAGGACACAACAGAGAGAATGTGGCAGAAAGCAGGGGCCTGAAGCCAGCCTCCTGCACTTCATCCCTCTGGTACCCATATCCCCCCTCCAGTGCTCCCCATGATCTTGGAGGGAAGTTTAAGCCCTGGACTCAGCATTCAAGGTCTTTTGGTAGCTAGTCCCACCACCCAGACTTTGCCCCAGTCCAGCACCAATGAAAAACCCAAGCACAGAGAGGTTAAGGAGCTACTTGAGGTCACACAGCCTGGTAGTGGCTGAGTCGAAATTTGAACCCAGGTCCGGTAGAATCCACAGCCCTCATTTATCCTCTCTGCTTTTCAAAAGAGGAAACTGAGACTCCAAGAGAGATAAGGCTTTGGAGGGGGTTAAACTCAATTATCTGGACTCCTGACACCCCACCCAAATGCCAGCCTCGTGCAGTAAATATTTGCTTCTGAGCCAACATTTCTGCTGAATGGGCCCCCAGGGACAGATCAGCCTCAGTTTTTCCAAGAAGTTTCTCCCTGGTTCTGCACAGCCCTGGACACCTGGGTTCAAATCCTAGCTCAGTCTCAACTCACTCCTGTCTGTCACCACCCCAGCTGCGACGCTGGCGGACAGACACCCCAGTACAGGGAACGAGGGGCGAAAGGAGGGTGCCAGGGACCCCAGGGGACACCTCGATCCACAGGCGTCCTCCCCCCTTCCCACTGCTGCCACAGACAGCCACTCGCCGTGGTCCCCGCCACGCGGCCAGGACACACTTCTGGCAACTCCTGTTTGCTCGGCCGGCCGCCGAGCCTTCGCCGGCGCCGTGCCCCCTACCTCTTGGAGCGCTGCAGCAGCGCGCCTTTGGCCAGGCGGCTGCGATGGCCGGGAGCCGCCACCGCCGTCCAGTAGCTGGGGTCGGACATGCTGCTTCCCTTTGTGCCGCCGCCGCCGCCCGAGGCCGGGAAGGCGCGGGGGCGCAGCCGGCGGCGGCGGGGCGCGAACCTCGGCGGTGGGATCGGCCCCGGGAGCCCCGCGGAGCCGGACAAGGAGGGGGGCGCACAGGGCTGCGGGGTTGGGGGGGCGGCGAGAAGGAAGCGCGCGCCCCCGAGCGCGGCCTGGAACTCCGCCCAGGCGAGTGCGGGGGCGGGGCCGTTGGGGGCGGGGCCTGCCGGAAGGCGGAGCGAGCGACGCGGAAGCGAGGCCCTGGGACCCGCGTGCGGGCGAGTGGGCGGGGCGCTGCCATGGCCGCGGGCGGAGAGGCGGAGCGTTGCTAGGGCCGCGGGCGGCTGAGGCCGGGCGTTGCTACGACCGCGGGCGGCGGGGGCGGGGAGTTGGCAGCACCTTAACCTCGAGCCAGGGATAGGCATTTTGGCTCCTTTCTGCTAAACTGTAAATCTAATTACTCCCTCCTTTTCCTCTCTCCCGGGGCACTGACCCCTTCTCAGTGCGGCACCCAAGACCCACCCAGCGTCCTGGCCTGGCTCATGCTACCACGCCCACCCTGGCCCCACTGCTTGGAATCTAGCTTGGCAAGACAGCGTCCTCTCCTCTGAAAAACCCGCTTTCGTGTCTGTCTGGCTCTGTTTTCCCCAGGTTGGGGACTCCTTGGGGTCCCAGCAGCTCCCAGCACCGGAATGGCACAGAGGGTGTGTTTGGCAAATTGAGTCGGGGCGTCTGACATGCTCTGCCTCTGTGTGGCGGGAAGGGCCATCAGCCCTGCCTCAATTAGGAATAAGCCACCTGATTAAACTCCAGCCTCAGTCTCCTCAACTGTGAAATTGGAGGAAAACTGGACTGACAGTGAGGATTACACAAATCAGATGTAAGGGGGCGCTTCCAAGGGCACCTGGTATATGTTCCATATCTATATATAATTTATAAACGATAGCATCAGGCTAACTTCCAGGCCTCTGTTTCCCCATGCATAACATCCCCCGTATTGAAAATCTGAGACACAGAGCCTGGTACAGGGCTGAGGGTACAGTATGTGTTCACTATGGAAGCCACTATGGAAGCAGAAGTGTCTCCCACTGTAGGGACTGAATTAATGCTTCCTCCTGTCATGACAGCCCAGGCAAGTCAGGGGCAGTGTCATCATGAGGGGTGCCCCTTCCTGGGCCCCAGGACACTTTGGGACCCAGTCCAGGCCCGATGCTGGAGCCCGGGCTTCATATCTAAAGAGATGATTTTTTTTCTTTCTTTTGAGACAGAGTTTCGCTCTACTTGCCCAGGCTGGAATGCAATGGCGCAATCTTAGCTCACTGCAGCCTCTGCCTCCCGGGTTCAAGCGATTCTCCTGCATCAGCCTCCCAATTAGCTGGGATCACAGGCGTGAGCCACCATACCCAGCCTCCATCCTGCTTTTCCCAGCCTTGGTTTAAAACCAGCCTGGGTGAGGCCAAGTGTGGTGGAGTGCAGTGGCGCCATGTCAGCTCACTGCAACCCCCGCCTTCCTGGGTTCAAGCGATTCTCCTGTCTCAGCCTTCCGAGTAGCTGGCATTACAGGTGTGCACCACCACGCCCAGCTAATTTTTTGTATTTTTAGTAGAAACGGAGTTTCACCATGTTGGCCAGGCAACTCAAACTCCTGACCTCAGGTGATCTGCCCGCCTTGGCCTCCCAAAGTGCCAGCATTACAGGTGTGAGCCCCCGTGCCCAGCCAACAGGAAACAATTCAATGAGCAAGATAATTTCGGCTGGGCCTGGTGGCTCATGCCTGTAATCCCAGCACTTTGGGAGGCCAAAGCGGGTGGATCACCTGAGGTCAGGAGTTTGAGATCAGCCTGGCCAACATGGTGAAATCCAGTCTTACTAAAGATACAAAATTAGCCGGGTGTGGTGGCACGTGCCTATAATCCCAACTACTTGGGAGGCTGAAGCAGGAGAATTGCTTGAACCCAGGAGGTGAAGGTTGCAGTGAGCTGAGGTAGCGCTATTGCACTCCAGCCTGGGCAACACGAGCAAAACTCTATCTCAAAAAAATAAATAAATAAAAATATGAAAGAAATAGCTGGGCATGGTGGCACGTGCCTGTATTCCCAGGTGCTCAGGAGGCTGAGGCAGGAGAATCACTTGTACCCAGGAGGTGGTGGTTGCAGTGGACTGAGATCTCACCAGTGCACTCCAGCCTGGGTGACAGAGCGAGACTCCGTCTCAAAAAAAAGAAAAAAAAAAAAAAAAGAAAAAGATAATTTCAAACACCAAGGCTGAGAAGGGAAAAGAAAGGACAGAACACTGCAAGGGGCGACTTTAGCCATAAGGCCTCTCAGAGGTGGTAACACTGCAGCCAGCCAGAAATGGAGGAGGAAGGAGCTGGCTATGCAGAAAGCGCATCCCAGGCAAAGGGCACAGCTCTCTGAGGCAGCACTGAGGGCAAAATGCCAGAGGGGCTGACCACATGAGCGTTGTGGGCTGCAGGGAAGAGTGCAATTTTATTGTAGGAGCAATGGGGAGCCATGGAGGGTGCTTGAGCAGAGAAGGGGTGTGATCTGGACTATGTTTGTAAACCCCCTTGTGTCTGCTATGGGGAGCAGACTGTTGGGGGACAGGAATGAAGGTAGCAGGAGGCCAGTAAGGGGCTGGGACAATGTCTGGGAGGGGAATATTGAAGCTATGGGGAAAAATGGGTGGGTTTGGGAGTGTTGAGACCAGGGGAGATGGTGGTTTTGAGACCACCAGAGATGGTAATGAGGATGGGAGTGGTCACCTATGACCCCCAGGTATGCAGCCTAAGCCTCCTGTGGGCTACAGATTCTCCTGAGTCTGGCTGGGGACCCAAGTGGGGATGGGACCACAGTCTCCACTTGCTGTCACTACGTGCTGAGCCACCCCATATGCACGGGGACACACCTTTGCATACACACACACGGCGCTGCCCCCTCGTCCCCAGCCACAGCTACACCCAGTAACACTTACACACCCCCTATTACATACACCCACTGCCCTGACATCTGTAGCAGGCAGAGAACCTTCTCTCATGCTCACTTGGCCTCAGTTTCCCCCTCTGCAAAACAGGGCTGCAGCTGACAATCCAGAGAGCCTGCTGCCACGGTGAAGGCCTTCTATGAAAGGCTGGCTGAGCCACTGATCTCTGGTGTCAGTCCACTGCTCCTCAGATCATGCCCTTGCCCTGCTCACAAACCCTCCATGGCTCCCTATTGCTCTTACAGCAAAACCGCATTCCCGGGTGAATCCCTCTCCCAGGGGTCATATCCTAGCCCTGTCCCTGACAAACTCTGTGACAGTGACATTTGACTCTCCCTGCCTGTGCTCTGACTGTAAATGCCAAAGTCTCAGGTAGATATACAGACACCCCTCTTCACCGGCCCCTTTTTAATGGGACTACCCCAGCGCTTCCCACCTGCCCATACATCTGTGCCCCTCCCAGCACCACACTCTATGGCTCCTAGTGCCCTAGGTAGAAAATCCACATTCTTCCTGCCCTTGGCATTTGAGGCTCCAGAAGGAATGTGTCTCTAACGATGCTGTTCCTGCCTGGAACAGCCACTTTGTCTATGAGCGCCCAACTCATCGCCTTCTTCAACACCACCCCCAACCCCCAATGCCATCACCACCACAAGGACAGCCCTCCCAGATACTGCCCATTCATCTAAGCCACATGCATTAACTGAGCACCTGCTGTATACACCCTGGGCCTGCCCTGAGGCTACAACATGACCAGGACAGATAAGGTATGGTCCCAGAGAGGCTGTCAAACCTCTGGGCGAGAAAAATAACTGGATAATCACACAAGACAATATGGAAATTGAATCTCTGGGGTTGGCTATGTGCCGTGGCCCATGCCTGTAATTCCAACACTTTAGGAGGCTGAGATGGGCAGATCGCTCGAACTCAGGAGTTTGAGACCAGTCTGGCCAACATGGTGAAACCCCGTCTCTACTAAAAATACAAAATTGGCCGGGCGCGGTGGCTCACGCCTGTAATCCCAGCACTTTGGGAGGCCGAGGCGGGCGGATCACGAGGTCAGGAGATCGAGACCATCCTGGCTAACACGGTGAAACCCCACTTCTACTACAAATGCAAAAAATTAGCCGGGCGAGGCGGCGGGCGCCTGTAGTCCCAGCTACTCGGGAGGCTGAGGCAGGAGAATGGCGTGAACCCGGGAGGCGGAGCTTGCAGTGAGCCGAGATCGCGCCATTGCACTCCAGCCTGGGCAACTAAGCGAGACTCTGTCTCAAAAAAAAAAAAAAACACAAAATTAGCCAGGTGTGGTGGCACATGCCTATAATCCCAGCTACTTGGGAGGCTGAGGCAGGAGAACTGCTTGAACCCAGGAGGTGGAGGTTGCAGTGAGCTGAGATATCGCACTACTGCACTCCAGCCTGGGTGGCAGAGCAAGACTGTCTTAAAAAAAAAAAAAAAAAAAAAAAAAAAAGAAACAAAGAAACAAAGAAAATCCCTGAGGTCTGGATAGGGAAATGGACAGGTATAATGCATGTTATACTCCATGTTTGTGGGGCCTGGAAGGAGGGGGTGGTTGGGGAAGGCTTCCCATCTGAGGCTGAGGCCTTGATGAGGATGTGACGGAATAAAAAAGGAGGGAATGGAGTTCTGGGCAGTGGGGACAGCAGGTGCAAAGGCCCTGAGGCTGGACCAGCCTGCATTCTGGAGGATCAGCCCAGGAAGCCATGTGGCTGGAGCCAAGTGAGCAGTGGGGAGATGGATAGAGTGGAGGCAGGGAAGTTGCAAGGCCAAGCACGATGGCTCACGCCTGTAATCCCAGCACTGCGAGAAGCCAAGGCGGGTGGATCACCTGAAGTCAGGAGTTCGAGACCAGCCTGGCCAACATGGTGAAACCCCATCTCTACTAAAAATACAAAAAATTAGCCGGGAGTGGTGGCAGACGTCTGTAATCCCAGCTACTCACGAGCCTGAGGCAGGAGAATCACTTGAATCTGGGAGGCGGAGGTTGCAGTGAGCCAAGATCGTGCCACTTCACTGCAGCCTTTGCAACAAGAAGAAAACTCTGTCTCAAACAAACCAATAAAACATCCAAATGTTAGCTGGGTGTGGTGGTGCATGCCTGTAATCCCAGCTACTCAAGAGGGTGAGGCAGGAGACTCGCTTGAACCCAGGAGGCGGAGGTTGCAGTGAGCAGAGATCACACCACTGCATCCCAGCCTGGGCAACAAAGCGAGACTGTCTCACACACACACACACACACACACACACACACACACACACACACACACACACACAAAAGAGGCAGAGGAGTTGCAGAGGCTGGATCCTGTTGGGACAATTATGAGCTTATTCCTAGGATGCTTGGAACACATGGCAGGCAGGGACCCATTTCCCTGCCAGGGACCCATTCCCCCTGGCAGGCCCAAGGCAATGTGGCTCTGCTGCCCCCTGGTGGTGAGTCAGGTAGCCTGGTGGGCTTTCTCAGCCCCAGACACTTCCTCCTTTCCCTCCCAGTTAAAACTGGTCAAATCTGCTCAGTGGCCTCCAATCCAAGGGTCCCTCCCTTCATCACATCCTCACGTGGGATGGAAGCCAAGGATTTAGACAGAGTCAGATCTGGCCTGAAACCTTCCTAGGATGCTCCCAATAACACATTCTGAGGTCCTGTGCCCCCGTTTTCTTCATAAATGGGGGTGATGGCAGTCTCTGCTTCCCATTGGATGCCTCAGCTTGGTCCTGGATGTTGTCCTAGCCACCTCCTTCTCTCTGGCCACTCCATTCCTGGCCCCAGCAGACCTTTCTCCCCTCAAGGCAGCCACAGAGGCTTAAAAAATATTTCGGGGGGGTGCAGAGTGGCTTATGCCTGTAATCCTAGCACTTTTGGAAGCCAAGGCAGGTGGATCACCTGAGGTCAAGAGTTCAAGACCAGCCTGGCCAATATAGTGAAACCCCACCTCTACTAAAAATACAAACATTAGGCCGGGCATGGTGGTTCAGGCTTATAATCCTAGCACTTTGAGAGGCCAAGGCGGGAGAATCACTTGCGGTCAGGAGTTTGAGACCAGCCTAGCCAACATGGTGAAACCCCATCTCTACTGAAAATACAAAAATCAGCTGGGAGTGTTGGCATGTGCCTGTAACCCCAGCTACTAGGTAGGCTGAGGCAGGAGAATCACTTGAACCCAGGAGGCGGAGGTTGCAGTGAGCCGAGATGGCACCACTCGACTCCAGCCTGGACAACAGAGCAAGACCCCTTCTCAAAAAAATAAATAAACAAACAAAAAATTAGCTGGGCATAGAGGCACACCGGTAGTCTCAGCTACTCGGAGGCTGAAGCAGGAGAATCACTTGAACCCAAGAGGCTGAGGTTGCAGTGAGCCGAGATCGTGCCACTGCAGTCCAACCTGGGCGACAAAGTGAGACTCTGTCTCAAAAAACAAAAACCCCACCACTTCAGTCCTGCCACAGGACATTTGCATATGCAGTACCCACTGCCTGGTGCCAATCTTCCTTTAGCTGTGCCCAGGCCTTGGCTCAAACATCACCTCCCCAAGAGGTCCCTGTCTGAATGTATCTTGTTTATCCATTCGTTTTATCACTGAATTCCCCAAGCGGACTGAGAAGCCATTGATGGAGGGACTATGTTTTCTTTATAGCAATGCCTTTAGCGCCTGGATCTCAGTAGGTATCTCATAGTGCTTGGTGCCCGAATGAAGCTACCTCCCTGTTGCCCAGCACGCAAATGTGGGCTCCATATTGTTCTCTCTTCTCCCCATTAAAGGTCTGTGGATGGCCTGCCGTGTGGCTTATACCTGTAATCCCAGCACTTTGGGAGGCTGAGGCAGGTGGATCACTTGAGATCAGGGGTTTGTAACCAGCCTGGCCAGCATGGTGAAACCCCATCTCTACTAAAATACAAAAGTTAGCTGGATGTGGTGGTAGGTGCTTGTAGTCCCAGTTACTTGGGAGGCTACAGCAGGAAAATTGCTTGAACCCGGGAGGTGGAGGTTGCAGTAAGCTGAGATTGCGCCACTGCACTCCAGCCTAGGGGACAGAACAAGACTCTACCTCAAAAAAAAAAAAAAGGCTGTGAAAAGATTTAAGCAGCTCATTCATACTGAAGTGTAAATGGTTGATGGACCACATAATTCTAATAGACACCATTGACCTCACATCTGTCCCTCCCTAAATGTCCCCACTCCAAACCATCAGAGGAGCTCACAAAACTCCCTCCTGTCCTGAAACCTGGCCAGTCACAGAGTCAACCAACTGGCCAGTCAAACCCTCAACAGACCTGGTGGCAAAACTGTCCCTGACGCTTGGCCCCCAGAGGACGGACTGAATCAGAAAAACCGGCATCTCCTCTCTAAGTCTCAGTTTTCTTAATTGGGAAGTGGGGATCAGGAAGGGCTTATGGAGCCCTCAGTCATGCTGGTTCTTTTCTCCCAGCGCCACTTAGGTTAAGCTCAATTCACAGCACTCTCGTTGGTGGCCTCTCAGCCTTGGGTGTGCGTGTGTGTTTAGAGGGAGGAGCTTTCTCCCTGAGGTCACCACCCAGGAGTCCAGGCCGATTCAGCAGGGAGTGCCCTGAGCAGCTTGGGAATCCGGCACCTGTCTTGGGAAAGTCCTTGGGCAACAGCTTAAGTTCTTCCCTTCGCTTGGCCACCTGTCAGATGCTGGCCTGGCTGAAAATGGAATTTTCCCATTAACCCCCTAGAACAGATCGCAGTGCCATTATGCGGAGGGGTAAACTGAGGTCCAGAGAGGTGGTCACCAACCTACAGTACCTTAGGGAGAGTGATGATTCTGGCGGGTTTCCAAGGCTCTGGGGTGCCAGGGCGATGTCTGCGACCCGCCCACAGGCGCTGTCACTTACCTCCAGGGGTGCAGGCCCAAGGAGGGGCTACAGGGGCTGCAGGGGCTGCTGGGACCCAGCAGGGACGGGCTCTGGCTGCTCGGAGACAGACTGCAAAGAAAGAGGCCGGGGACGGTGAACCTGGTGGCCGCCCCTTCGCGTGGCCGAATCCGGATCTCCGGATGGCGGCTGTGGTTCCCTCAGGGAGTAGGGGCCCAAGACCGGGGATTCTGGGTTCAGCTCAGGCCGTGAGGGCGGGGCCAGACCGATGGCCCGGGAGGACTCCCCGGAGGCGGCGGTGCGTTTCTGGGCGACACGAACAGATACGTGGGGGGAGGGTGGTTGTCATCCTGTCCTCCCTGCACCACCCCACACCCCCGCCCTGCCCTACACTCACTCGAGGGTCAGCGCCGGGATGTGCAGCTTGTCCCTACGGGACTTCATGCCGAGGCCGAAGCCGCGTCTGTGCGGCCGGGTATCGACGCCCCCTTGGTGGCCCCCGGAAGCCCTAATCGTGGCGCGATCGGACCGACGGACGGACACACGGACGCAGGGACAGACGCCTGGCGGGTGCGGCGGACTAGACGCGGGGGCTGGGCCGCTGGGGGCCGGGCTGGCTCCGCCTCGGGGCGGGGCTCGGAGCTCCGCACCTGCGCGCAGGCCGGGCCCAGCAGCGAGGGTCGCGCAGCCGGATGGCGGAGCCGCGGGTGCCGCCCCGTCTGCTGCAGGGACGCCGAGGCCGCCGGGTCGGGAGCCCCCGAGCTGCGTCCCGGAAGGGAAGGGCGGTCACTGGCTCCGCGGTCGGCGCGATTGCTCCATGGCCTGACCCCGCCTCTCCCCGCCCTGGCCGGGCCTCAGCCCTTGCCCCAGCCCTGGGGCTCTCTGGGAGCCAGGATCTGAGCGCAGTCCGTTCCAGCTCCCCAACCCCGCATCCCGGCCAGCCGCTCGGCACTGAGGTCCTAACCTGCTCGGGTCTCCGCATCCCCGCGCACACTAGAGGCTCTGACCACACCTCCAGTCCCTGGCTTCCAGCTGTTCCCTCTGCCAGGAAGGTCGTCCCCCTCACCCATATATGAGTCCAGACCCACCAGCCCCTTCTCCGCCAAGCTGTCCCTGCACCGCCACCAGCACCAGGCGCCGGCAGCCCTGTCCTCCCTCTCTCTCAGCGGAAACCCCACGGTCTGGGGGTGTCTGTGTCTCACTCTGGCCCTCTAGAGGCCCCAGTGGACCCAGTGGGGCACAGGGAAGGTGGCAGGGAGTGGACATCCCTTGTGGAGTCTTTGGCTCTGTCCTGCCCCAAAGTCCAGGACTTTACCCTCTGCAGTCCTCATTGATTGACGGTCCACAGCTTGGGCCAACACTGCCCACAGCTTGGGCCAAGGTTGGAAACAGTGCCCGCTCTCAGGGCAATGTCCGAGTCCCCCGGCAACCCCCAACCACTGGGGCCTTCAAGCACCTCCCCACCAACTGCATCATCCCCACTGGAACAGGAGCAGATGGCCTGGGCTTGGGGGCCACTCTGACCCCATTCCCAGGACCTCCTCCTTCTCCTGTCCTTCCACCTCACCTCCACTCACCCCACTCAGCTACCCTTGTCTTCATGCTGTTCTTCTAATGCCAAGTGTGCTGGCACCCCAGAAACTTTGCCCACGCTGTTCCTGCTGCCTGGAATGCCATTCTCCCCAGACTTCCCCCTGCCAGCTCCTCCTCTTCTTCCAGATCTAAGCTCAAGGGTCACTTTCTCCAAGAGGCCACAGATCTTCAGGATAAAACCACCCCCAGCATCTCTGTCTCTTTCTCTGATTAATCTCTCTCCTGCATACAAAACTTCAACCCTTACTCTGAGATTGAATTGTCTGTATACCCTCTGCCTTCAGTAGGGCCCAATGTACAGTAGGTGCTCAAAAAAATGTTCGTTGAGTGATTCCCACCCCCAACTCAGGCAAAAGCAGCCCCCAAAGATAGGGTGTCCACAATCACACACTTCCAGACCACTAGCTTAAGGTAAACCCCTCCCCACCCCCGGGCTTTGGTTTCTTTCATCTGTAAATGAATGAAGGCATTGAACAAAAATGTTCTCTAAGCTTTGGGGATAAAAAACAGTAACCTAGACTGGGCATGGTGGCTCATGCCTATAATCCCAGCACTTTGGAAGGTTGAGGTAGGCAGATCGCTTGAGCCCAGGAGTTTGAGACCAGCCTGGGCAACAGAGTGAGACCCTGTCTCTACTAAACATACAGATCGGGTGTGGAGGCTTGCGTCTGTAGTCCCAGCTACTCTTAAGGCTGAGGCAGGAGACTCTCTTTTTTTTTTTTTTTTTGAGACGGAGTCTCGCTCTGTCACCCAGGCTGGAGTGCAGTGGCCAGATCTCAGCTCACTGCAAGCTCCGCCTCCCGGGTTCACGCCATTCTCCTGCCTCCGCCTCCCGAGTAGCTGGAACTACAGGTGCCCGCCACCACGCCCGGCTAATTTTTTGTATTTTTTAGTAGAGACGGGGTTTCACCGTGTTAGCCAGGATGGTCTCGATCTCCTGACCTCAGGTGATCCGCCCGTCTCGGCCTCCCAAAGTGCTGGGATTACAGGCTTGAGCCACCGCGCCCGGCCAGGAGACTCTCTTAAACCCAGGAGGCAGTCGTTGCAGTGAGCCAAGATCACACTACTGTACTCCAGCCTGGGTGACAGAGCGAGACCCCATCTCAAAAACAAAACAAAACAAAAAAGCCTACAGGAACACTGATGTGACCCCAAGAGAGATGATTTTTTTCTTTTCTTTTTTTTAGACGGAGTCTCACTCTGTCACCCAGGTTGAAGTGCAGCGGCGGTTGCTCGTTTCACTGCAACCTCCACCTCCTGAGTTCAAGCGAATCTCCCGCCTCAGCCTCCTAAGTAGCTGGGATTACAAGCGTGCACTACCATGCCTGGCTCATTTTTTTGTATTTTTAGTAGAGACGGGGTTTCACCATGTTGGCCAGGCCGGTCTCGAACTTCTGGCTTCAAGTGATCCGCCTGCCTCAGCCTTCCAAAGTGCTGGGATTACAGGCGTGAGCCACCATGTCCAGCTGAGAGA
Organism: Macaca thibetana thibetana; assembly: GCF_024542745.1. Classification (NCBI taxonomy): domain Eukaryota; kingdom Metazoa; phylum Chordata; class Mammalia; order Primates; family Cercopithecidae; genus Macaca; species Macaca thibetana. The sequence goes on from NC_065596.1 coordinate 6,453,749, forward strand.
TGATTTTGTGCTAGTGTTCCCCAAAAGGAAGTGAGTTCCCCATCATGGGAGGCATTCAAGCCAGTTCTAATACACTTCAGTTGAAATTCAACATGCAGACTCTGGATTCCAGACAAGTTTCTCCCGTTCCCAGCTGAGTGCCCTTAAGCTGGTGATGAAACCCCTTTGCACCTCAGCTTCCTCATTTGCAAACTGGCATGGCCTCCCATGTGTGTGGCGAGAGGCCAGGTGCTTGTGAAGCACTTTGCAAACACGAGGGCAAGAATGAACATGAGACGTGTTACTGTAATTATTAAATACATTCACAATTCAGTGGCTGTTGCTGAAATATCCACTTCCAGGACCATCAGGGCCCACCCAGCCCACCAGCCCCAGGTGAACTCACCCACGTCCCCGGCGTGGCAGGCTCAGCTCCTTCTGCAATGAGACAGAAATGGAGAACATTCTCAGAGAGACTAGCCCTCAGAACAGCTGGCCTTTGATGCACCCCCACAATCCCCAATCCCCTGCCCCAACCAATGTGTCTACACACTGGGCTCAGCCCTGCCTCAGGGCCTTTGCACTAGCTGTATGCTCTCTCAGAATGGCCTTCCCTCCCTTCCGGCCCTAATTAACTACAGCTCATACTCCAGGTCTGAACTCAACATCCCTTTTTCCTGGAGGCCCCCCAGATTCACAATTTAATTCCCCACCCGGCTCCTACCATACCTGCATTAAAAATTATTTTAGGCTGGGTACGGTGGCTCACACCTGTGATTTCAGTACTTTGGGAGGCGAAAGCAGGAGGGTTGTTTGAGCCCAGAAGTTTAAGCTAGACTGGGCAACATAGCGAGACTCCATCTCTACAAAAATTTTTTTAAAAATTAGCCAGACTGGGCTGGGTGTGGTGGCTCGTGCCTGTAATTCTGGTATTTTGGGAGGCCAAGGCAGATGGATCACTTGAGTTCAGGAGTTTGAAACTAGCCTGGGCAACATAGTGAAACCCTGTCTCTACAAAAAATAAAAAAATAGGCCGGGCGCGGTGGCTCAAGCCTGTAATCCCAGCACTTTGGGAGGCCGAGACGGGCGGATCACAAGGTCAGGAGATCAAGACCATCCTGGCTAACACGGCGAAACCCTGTCTCTACTAAAAACACAAAAAACTAGCCGGGCGCGATGGCGGGCGCCTGTAGTCCCAGCTACTCGGGAGGCTGAGGCAGGAGAATGGCGGGAACCCGGGAGGCGGAGCTTGCAGTGAGCTGAGATCCGGCCACTGCACTCCAGCCTGGGCGACAGAGCGAGACTCCGTCTCAAAAAAATAAATAAATAAATAAATGAAAAATAAAAATAAAATAAAAAAAAATAAAAAAAAATAAAAAAATAAAAAGTGAAAATTTGGCTAGTCATGGTGGCTCGAGCTTGTACTCCCAGCTACTTGGGTGGCTGAGGTGGGAGGATTGCTTGAGCCCTGTCTCAAAAAAAAAAAAAAAAGGCCTGGCTGGCCAGGCGCAGCGGCTCACACCTGTAATCCCAGAGCTTTGGGAGGCCGAGGTGGGTGGATCACCTGAGGTGGGGAGTTCAAGACCAGCCTGGCCAACATGGTGAAACCCCATCTCTACTAAAAATACAAAATTAGCCAGGCATGGTGGTGGGCGCCTGTAATCCCAGCTACTTGGGAGGCTGAGGCAGGAGAATCACTTGAACCTGGGAGGTGGAGGTTGCAGTGAGCCAAGATTGCACCATTGCACTCCAGCCTGGGCAATAAGAGCGAAACTCTGTCTCAAAAATAAATAAATAAATAAATAAATAAATAAATAAATAAATACGAAGGGCTGAGTGCGGTGGCTCACGCCTGTAATCCCAGTACTTTCGGAGGCCAAGGCAGGCAGATCACGAAGTCAAGAGATCGAGACCATCCTGGCCAACATGGTGAAACCCTGTCTCTACTAAAAATACAAAAATTAGCTGGGCGTGGTGTCACACACCTGTAGTCCCAGCTACTCGGGAGGATCTGAACCTGGGAGGCAGAGGTTGCAGTGAGCTGAGATTGTGCCATTGCACTCCAGCCTGGCAACAATGCGAGATTCCATCTCAAAAAAGAAAAAAAAAATTAGCCAGGTATGGTGTCCCACGCCTGTAATCCCAGCTGCTCAGGAGACTGAGGTGGGAGGATTGCTTGACCCCAGGAGTTGGAGGTTGCAGTGAACTATAATAACACCATTGCACTCTAGTCTGGGTGACAGAGCAAGACCCTATGTCTAAAAATAACAATAATAATTTTATTAAAAATTACAAATTAGTTTTATTTATGAAGAAGTATGTCAGTAGTGGCTAAAAACTAATAATCTGTTGAGAAAATAGAGATTCCTGAGTTGTCCTATCCCTGTCCTATCTCAGATGTCCCTCTCCTCCTGGGTCTAGGTCTGAACACCATTCTCTTCTCACTTGCTGCAAAGTCTATGCAGGTTTGAGCCCTGGGTACCAGTGGGGGCGTGGAGAGTACGGCTGACGGGTGACTCCCTTTTGAAGACCGTTTTAGAGCTCAGCAAGCCGATCTGCACTCTCGGTGCCCTCACCACATGCAGGATAGAAAGCCTTGAGCTTGTGTTCCACTGTGACCTCACAGTCCATCCTCAGACATGGTCTGCCCAAGAGGGTTTTGTTTTGTTTTGTTTTGTTTTTTGAGACAGAGTTTTTCTCTTGTTGCTCAGGCTGGAGTGCAATGACGCAATCTCGGCTCGATACAACCTCTGTCTCCCAGGTTCAAGCGATTCTCCTGCCTCAGCCTCCCGAGTAGCTAGGCCTTTTTTTTTTTTTTTTTTTCCTTTTTTTTAATAGACACAATGTTTCACCACATTGTTCAGGCTGGTCTCGAACTCCTGACCTCAGGTGATCCACCCACTTTGGCCTCCCAAAATGCTGGGATTACAAAATGCTGGGATTACAGGCATAAGCCACCATGCCCAGCCAAAAAAAGTTTTTTCTGTGGTTGTTTTTTTAGATGGTGTCTCACTCTGTCACCCAGGCTGGACTGCAGTGGTACAATCTTGGCTCACTGAAACCTCTGCCTCTTGGGTTCAAGTGATTCCCCTGACTCAGCCTCCCGAGTAGCTGGGGTTACAGGTGTGCGCCAGCATGCCCGGATAATTTTTGTATATTTAGCAGAGACGAGGTTTCACTATTTTGCCCAGGCTGGCCTCGAACTCCTGACCTCAAGTGATCCACCGGCCTTAGCCTCCCAAAGGGCTAGGATTACAGCGTGAGTCATTGCACCTGGCCAATCAAGAGGATTTTTAAATTCTCAAAATGCCATGTGGCACAAGTTTAGAATCTGGGGACACCCAGACCTGGGTTCAGTTCAATTCTCTGCTTCTTCCTGGCCATGCAAGTTATTTGTATGCCCCCGTGCCTCGGTTTCCCCATCTGTAATCTGGAGATGACATCAGGAGGGTTCTGGGTTAATCACGATCAGCCATTACTATTGCTGCTGTTGTGAGCTGTTGTACTATCGCTGAGTTCAGCAAGGGACTATGGAAGCTATCATAATACCTGATGAATGTCCTTGCATTTACTGAGCCACCTACTGTGAACCACGGGCAGGGGCTGTTTTACTGGCAGAGAAACTTAGGTGCAGAGGAAAGCCGGCTGCCCACATCTCTTAGTGGAGTGAGAGGCAGGAAACTGGGTCTCAGGACACCCTCCCTCCACACACATCAGGGCGGCCACGCTGGGGACACACGACTATTTTTACTTTGGTGGGCTCCAGGCTGCCCACGTCCTGATCTGGGTGTTCGCCATGGCAACCAGTGACGCCATCGGCCCCCACAGCCAATTGGAGGGGGCCGGAAGCTGCTGGGCTGCTGGATGACCCAGCTGGGAGGGCAAGGTCTCCCGGGAGAAGTGGGGAAGGGTTGCAGGGGTGTGGTGTCACCCCAGGCCTGACTTCAGCTGCTCTGCGCTCAGAAAACCAAGCTGTCACGATGGGAGGAGAATAATCTACCACTCGGAGGTCTCCCTGACTGCTTGAATACGTCTGAGGATAACTCACTATGTTGAGTTCAAGCAGTCACAGTGATGGAACCATCACCACCATCATCGTGGCCATTAGGGTCTCGTTCTGGCCCTTCTAATAGCTGTGAGACTTTTTGTTTGTTTGTTTGTTTTTGAGACAGTATCTCGCTGTGTCGCCCAGACTGGAATGCAGTGGTGCAATCTTGGCTCACTGTAACCTCCGCCTCCCAAGTAGCTGGGATTATGGGCATGTGCCACCACACCCAGCTAATTTTTGTATTTTTTGTAGAGATGAGGTTTCACCATGTTGCCCAGGCTGGTCTTGAACTCCTGGTCTCAAGTGATCCACCTGCCTTGGCCTCCCAAAGTGCTGGGATTATAGGCATGAGCCACTGCACCCGCCAGTTGTGGGATCTTATACCACTTCCTCCACTACCCCACGTGAAACAGGGAGGGATTTGAACCCTGGTGGGGGGTCCCACTTGCACCCCATCCAGCACACAGTCCTAGATTCCCAGTTTGCCTCCCCCACTCCTGCACTGTGTGACCCGATGAGTGACTTAACCCCTCTGTGCCTCAGTTTCCTCATTTGGAAAATGGCCCAGTGACATAGGGTCCCTGGAGGAATCAATGAGTAGCAAGCTCAGGGCCTGGTGCTGGGGGAGACTTTGATGGATGGGAGTCAAGACAGTGATCAAGAGGTGAATAATAACCACCCGTTGAGAGTTGTTTCCAAAAGACAAAAAGATGTGAAGATTTTTCTTGTGGTTGTTTTTTTGTTTGTTTGTTTTTGTTTTTGAGATGAAGTCTTGCCCTGTCGTCCAGCGTAGAGTGCAATGGCACGATCTTGGCTCACTGCAACCTCTGCCTCAAGGGGTTCAAGCGATTCTCCTGCCTCAGCCTCCCAAGTAGCTGGGATTACAGGTGCCCACCACTACACCTGGCGAATTTCACATTTTTAGTAGAGATGAGATTTCACCATGTTGGCCAGGCTGGTCTTGACCTCCTGACCTCACGTGGTCCTCCCACCTTGGCCTCCCAAAATGCTGCATTACAGGCATGAGCCACTGTGCCCGGCTTGAAGATGTTTTTTTGAAAGTGGCAGAGAGAGGTGAGGCAAAATCGGCAGCTCCCTGCAAAGGCTCCCGGGGAAGCTGGACTACACGGAACTCTCCTGGCACCATTCCCGGACCCTTCAGTCCCCACACCATCTGCTTCCGCCCACAGCCCCCTCTGTGCCTGCTGTTCCCCTGGGAGTGGCTCCTACCCAGAGGAGTGGAGGTTGGGGAGGCCCCGACCCCCTGAAACTGCCCATTAAAGGTAATATTTATGGTATCCCCGTCTGTGCTTGCCCAGGCTGGGGGATGCTGCCTCCCCCACAAGCTTTAGCCCCACCTGAGGAAATTCCAGTTTGGAGAAGACATAGCAGAGCAGGAGCACCTCCATACTGGAGGGATTAAGAGAGAGACCCAAAGTGGCTGGGTGCTGTGGCTCACGCCTGTAATCCCAGAGGCTGAGGCAGGAGGATCACTTAAGATCAAGAGTTTGAGACGGGTGCAGTGGCTCACGCCTGTAATCCTAGCACTTTGGGAGGCCGAGGTGGGTGGATCACAAGGTCAGGAGTTCAAGATCAGCCTAGCCAACATAGTGAAACCCCGTCTCTACTAAAAATACAAAAATTAGCTGGGCGTGGTGGCATGCACCTGTAGTCCCAGCTACTCGGGAGGCTGAGGCAGGAGAATTGCTTGAACCCGGGAGGCGGAGGTTGCAGTAAGCCGAGACCATACCATTGCATTCCAACCTGGGTGACAGAGTGAGACGCCGTCTCAAAAAAAAAAAAAAAAAAGAAAAAAGTTTGAGGCTATCCTGGCCAACATGGTGAAATACCATCTCTACTAAAAAATACAAAAATTAAATTAGTCAGGTGTGGTGGCATTCGCCTCTAATCCAGCTACTCAGGAGGCTGAGGCAGGGAGAATCACTTGTACCAGGCGACAGAGGCTGCAGTGAGCCGAGATCGCGCCACTGCACTCCAGCCCGGGCGACAGGGCAAGATACTATCTGAAAAAAAAGAGACTCGAAGGGAGAAGAGGGGTTGGAGGCACGCAGAGAGGAGAGCTAAGGGGCTTCCTGGAGTAGAAGGCGTTGGACAAAGCCAGTAGGCACATGGAAAACACCAGTCCATGCCCAGCAAACAGTACGTGCAAACGGAGCACTCGGCCTGCTGGGTACCAAGCCCCGTTGAAAGTTCAATGCCCCTGAAGTGAAATGGGAGAGAAGTCAGCATGGACCACATGGCACAAGCCCCAGGGCTTCCTGGAGGAGGAGGAGGAGGAGGAGGAGGAGAAGGAGGAGGAGGAGGAGGAGGAGGAGGAGGAAAATAAATGGAAGCGGGCCATGAGAAAGCAGGATCACCTTTGAGGGCTGAACCTAAGGGAGCCACCCCAGTAGGGGCAGAGACAAAGTCCAGGTACAGGCTCTAACCACCTTCTCTGCCAGGGGATGCTCTGTTTGTGGGACCTGGTGTTTTGAAATTCGGTCATGTGTAAGGCAAAAGTCCAAGTGGGAGATGATAAATGTAATAAGCTAATAGTAGTAGTAGTAATATCAGCTCACGTTACCCGGTGCCTGCACACGTTATGCGTGAGGCTGAGTTTAACCCAAACTGGGAAGGTCTCCACCTCCTCCCTGGACGCAGGGCTGTCGCAAACTGGCCGCCCGCGGGCCAGGTCAGATCCTTTTTCAGACCTCTCCCGCACGCAGCCAACAGCACGCCCCACATTGTCACCACCGGAGAGGATGCCCTGGGCTATCCGTCTGGACTGGCCAGTCAGCACCCTTCTGTGAATGGACTCTTTGGCCTTTGGCCTCCAGGAAATCTGATTGGCTCTCATCAGCGATCTGCCCCCTGATTGGCTGGGATGCTCCTGGACCATTAACAAGGTTTCCAGTCAAAAAAGACCCCAAACTGCAGCACTTTTCAGATGCCAGATTGTTTAGAATTTCTCTGGCTTCCTGGTGGGTACTTCCCTCTTTGGGCCTCAGTTTCCTCCTCTGAAAAATGGAACTAATAAAAGCACTGACCACTCGGGCTGTTAGGAGAATTGAATGCATGAGAGGACTTAGCATGTTAATATGAACAGTTATTATCACTTTACTATTATTTTATTATTATTTTAATCTTCTCCCACTTGGACCTTTATTTTTATTTTTGAGATAGGATCTCGTGGTCATGGCTCACTACAGCCTCAAACTCCTGGGCTCAAGAGATCCTTCTTGGCTGGGCACGGTGGCTCACGCCTGTAATTCCAGCACTTTGGGAGGCCAAGGTGGGCGGATCACCTGAGGTCAGGAGTTTGAGACGAGCCTGGCCAACATGTTGAAACCCTGTCTCTACTAAAAATACAAAAATTAGCAGGGCGTGGTGACATGTGCCTGTAATCCCAGCTACTCGGGAGGCTGAGGAAGGGAGAATTACTTGAACCCAGGAGGTTGAGGTTGCAGTGAGCTGAGATTGCTCCACTGGACTCCAGCCTGGGTAACAGAGCAAGATTCCTTCAAAAAAAAAGAAAAAGAAAAAGAAAAAAGAAAAAAAGAGAGAGATCCTTGGATCCTTCTGCCTCAGCCTCCTGAGCAGCTGGGACTACAGTCATGAGCCACCACACCTGGTACACTTAGAGTTTCATTCCATGCTCCTTCCTGGCTTCCTGACCTTTTTGATTCCCCGGCTCCTGTTCCTAGCCCTCCAGAGGAGTGTTTCCAGCCCCTCAATATGGGTATGCCCTCTCCTGCTCCAGCACCTTCCATACATAGCTCCCCATCACCCTAGGGGGAAAGTCTAACCGCTGCAAAATCAGCACTGAAGGCCCTGGAAGCGTTAAGTCCTGGCCATCAGCCTCTAGTGCTAAGATATAGGTTCAAGTTCTTGTTTCCCCATATAAACAGGTAAGAAAGGCTACATGACTCTGGGCCTTTGCATGTACTGTGGCCTCTGCCCAAATGCCCTCATTTCGTCGGAATCCGTGCTCATCCCTCCACCTTCGCGGATGGATGCCTGTGCTGGGTTGGTCTGGAGAGGAAGCCGGAACTGCTTGGGTTCAAATCCTGTCTGACTCTGTCACCTACACTTTGTGAAACCCGGACAGTGTCTATGCTTCTCTGAACATCAGTTTCCCCTTTTGTAACATAGAACTTATCATCAGGAAATGTTTGACCCCCCCATGGAACAGGCCCCACTTCCTGACGTCAGCAGCACCCCCATTCGCCTACCCGGAGGCGGTTTCTCTATTTTAAGAGGCTGCGGGCGGGTTGGCATCTAACTGGGGCTGGAGGCGGGGCTGCCCCCCCCCAACACCACGCTGCTCGCCAATCCCGCCCCGCCCCCTCCTTTCCGCCCAAGTCCCCCACTCTTGCCTCTGGCCTCAGTGCTTCCAGTTCTGCCCCACCCCCGCGCGGCCAGAGACCGGGTGTCTCTGATGTGCAGTTCAGCCCGTGCCTTCCCTGACCACTCCCGACCTGGCTTCCCATCACCTGCAGAGTTCGCAGTCCCGCAGCTACCGGTGCGGCTCCAGGTTGGAGACCCGCCGGCCCCATTCCTCTCACCCCCTCAACCCGCCCGGAGCTAACCTCAGTCCACGACGCCCACCACACCTGCTCAGTCCTCCCTGGGTACCAGCTTCTGTCAACCTCTTTCATTTCCCTAAATACCGCCCCCCCGCTGCAATGCCCCGCCACCCTTGACTGCCTCCTCTAACCCAGGGCTCCCAGCAATGTCTGGATCAGGCGCCTCCTTCACTTGCGGTGAGTCCCTTATCACAACTGACCACTCCGTGGGGTCACCGCTGCTCTGGCGTCTACTTTCCGGAACAGGTTGGGGTTTCTAGGAGGGCAGCTCCAGAGTTGCAGAACACTCTACTGCCTGTCCAGAGCCAGGCATACAGCAGGCGCCCCATAAATGTTCGTTGGGTAAGTGCTGAATCCCAGGTTCCCTACCTGAAAACTTGGTGGCTTCTTAAGGGTGTGGTCTAAGTCCCAGAGGAAAATGGCCAAATCTTAATTCTCGTTTTTCATTTCTTATGACGGGGAAACTGAGGCCCAGAGAAGTCAAGGGGTGGCTGTCCGGGGTCATGTAGCCCGTGTGTGGCTTCAAACTTAGGCTTCTGCTGTCCCCGACGCCGTCCTGATGACACAGCCTCCCAAACATGAACTCGGTAAAAGGAGGACCCTGTGGCCCGTTGGAACACTGAGGCCCGGAGAAGCAAGGGTGCCCTCCCCCCAGGTCACACTGCTGGTTGGCAGCGCCTTGTGCCCTAAGACAGCTGGTTGAGGGCGCAGGATCGAATCCCAGCTAGGCGACCTCTGGAGAGTGGCTTTTTGGGACTAGAACCTCAGTTTCCTTATTCTGACAAATGGGCGCCTGACAGCCCAGGTCGTCGTAGGGCTGAACTGAGGGGGGTACTGCGGTGCAGAGACGACCCAAGGAGGTATTAATACATATGAACTAATATTAATACATCGCTAGTAATAGGACTAAAACAACCATGAACATATGGTGAGTTCTCTGGCTGCTGTTGCTAGCATTATTATTAGAACAGCTGGTGGGGAGGGGCAGAGCCCTCAGCCTCTTCCTCCCACGCCATCGCTTGGAGCCTCAGTTTCCCTAGATGTCCAAGGGGGACACCTTCCCCCTACCCACCAGGAGAAAAAGCACTTTGAGAAGCGGGTGGTCAAAAAGAAGCGATCTGAGCGTTCCCCGCCTTCTGCCTCAGTTTCCCTACAGCCCGCGAAGGCCCCGCCCCCCGCCCCCCTCCCGCACCTTTCAGGCCGCGTCCACTTGGCCGCGCCCTCCGCCTCCCGCCCGCCCGCGCAGGGCCCTCACCTGGAGCCCGCGGCGCCGCAGGAGGCTCGACTCGTCCATGGCCCGGGAGTCCGCGCCGCCAGGCCCGCCCCCGGCCCCGCCTCGGCCTGCCAGGCCCCGCCGCCGGGTGCCATTGGCCAGGCCGGTCAGCTGACGAGGCCTGGCCCCGCCCCTCCCGGGCGCCCGACCACAGGGCCCCGCCCCCACTGGGCGAGTTGGCCCCGCCCCTTCAGCAGAGCGCAGAAGTAAATATTTTACAATGAATCCTCTCAGAAGTAAGGGAGCATCATTCAGCCCCATTTTGCAGATGAAGAAACTGAGGCTAAGAGAGGTTAATCAACGTGCCCAGCGCATTGGCCGGGCGCAGTGGCTCACGCCTGTATTCCAGCACTTTGAGAGGCCGAGGTGGGCAGATCACTTGAGGTCAGGAGTGATCTGGCCAACATGGTGAAACCCTGTCTCTACTTAAAAAAAAAAAAAAAAAAAAAAATTGCTTGGGCGTGGTGGCGCGCGCCTGTAGTCCCAGCTACTCAGAAGACTGAGGCAGGAGAATCTTTTGAATCCAGGAGGCAGAGGTTACAGTGAGCCGGGATAGCGCCGCTGCACTCCAGCCTGGGTGACAGAGCGAGACTCTATCTCAAAAACAAAAACAAGACAACAACAAAAAAAGTGCCCAGTACACACAACAGAACGGGTTCTAGGGTGAGGCAAGTGAGGATCTCACCCCTGTGCAAAATTTAAGGGGGCCCCAAAAAACTCAGCCATCAAGAGAAATAATATTTTAAAAACATAAAATTAATGAAAACATTTATGATGAACAAAACATCAAAACTTTTATTTTTTATCTTATTTTTAGAGACGGGGATCTCACTATGTTGCCCAGGCTAGTCTTGAACTCCTGGCCTCAAATGATCCTTCTGCCTAGGCCTCCCAAAGTGTTGAGATTATAGGTGTGAGATTATAGGTGTATGGCCAAAACACCAAAACTTTTTTTTTTAAATTTATGAGACGAGTCTCGCCGTGACACCCAGACTAGAGTGCAGTGACATGATCTCGGCAACCCCTGCCTCCTTGGTTTGAGCTATTCTCATGCCTCAGCCTCCCTAGTAGCTGGGACTACAGGTGCCCACCACCACACCAGACTGGCTTTTTTTTTTTTTTGGATTTTTAGTAGAGATGGGGTCTCACCATGTTGGCCAAGCTGGTCTCGAACTCCTGACTTCAGGTGATCCACCCACCTTAGCCTCCCAAAGTGCTGGGATTACAGGCCAAAGAGTTTTAGTGTTTTGCCTGGCCAAAACACTAAAACTCTTAAGACATGATCAGACCCTTGTTCTTGCACCACTCAGCCTCATTTGCCTCCCTTTAATCCTGGCCCTGGTGCCAATAAAACTTTACTTACAAAAACAGGTAGCTGCTGCAGTTGTCAGTTTCTTTTTTGAGGATGATTGCCTTTCTGCCCTAAATGTCTCATAAGCACCACCTCTCGCAGATATTTGAAGATAATTGTTCTACTCCATTTTACAGAAGGGGAAACTGAGGCTGAGAAAAGCCCAAAGTCCCAAAATAGCGCCCACATTAAAAAAAAAAAAAAAAATTTTTTTTTTTGAGACAGGGTCTTGCTCTGTCCCCCAGGCTGGAGTGCTGTGGTGCAATCTTGTCTCACTGCAGCCTCAACCTCCCGGGTTCAAGCGATCTTCCCGCCTCAGCCCCCATATCCCAGCTCCCAGAGTAGGTGGGACCACAGGCGCATGCCACCATGCCCGGCTAATTTTTGCATTTTTTTTTGTAGAGACGGAGTACTGCCATATTTCCCATGCTGGTCTCGAACTCCTGGCCTCAAGTGATGCTCCTGCGTCAGCCTCCCAAAGTGCTGGGACTACAGGCATCAGCCACCGTGCCTGGCTTAGCACCTGCATTTTTTATTTCCCTGCGACTCGCACTTTCTCTGCAGCCGCAGTTGTCTTCAGCTGCCCCACTGTTCAGTTTGGACACTGGAGTATGTTTTCAGGCTCGAAGAGACCCTAGGAAGGATCACTGGGCCCGATTGTCCATGAGGTACTGTAGAGTTGCATCAAGTTATGATGGCCAGATTGAGCAAATAAAAATACAGGATCCCAGGGAAAACTTGTTTTTCTCATATAATTTTAAAAATTGACATAAAATTCACATACCATAAAATCCACGCTTTTAAAGTGTGCAATTCAGTGTTTTAAGCATACTCACCATCTCCACGATCTAATTCCAGGACATTTGTATCATCCCCGAAAGAAACCCTGTACCTATTAGCAGCCAGTCCTCATTCCCCCTCCCTCAGTCCCTGGCAACCACCAATCTGCTTCCCGTTCTATGAATTTTCCTGTTCTGGATAGTTCATAAAAATGAAAACATATGGCCGGGCGCGGTGGCTCAAGCCTGTAATCCCAGCACTTTGGGAGGCCGAGGCGGGTGGATCACGAGGTCAGGAGATCAAGACCATCCTGGCTAACATGGTGAAACCCCGTCTCTACTAAAAATACAAAAAACTAGCCGGGCGTGGTGGCGGGCGCCTGTAGTCCCAGCTACTCGGAGTTTGAGGCAGGAGAATGGCGTGAACCTGGGAGGCGGAGCTTGCAGTGAGCCGAGATCGCGCCACTGCACTCCAGCCTGGGTGACACAGCGCGAGACTCCGTCTCAAAAAAAAAAAAAAAAAAAAAAGAAAACATATAACATGTGGCCTTATGTGTCTGGCTTCTCTCAGCATCATGCTTTCAAGATGTGCCCACGTTGTGGCAAATATCAGTACTTCATTCAGTTTCATGGCCAAATAATATTCCATTGCGTATATGTACACGTACATTTTGCTGATCCACTCATTTGTTGGTGGTCACTTGGATTTTTTCACTTTTTGGTAGTTATTCTGAATAGAGCTGCTATGAACTTTGGCATACAATGTTTTGCATAGATTTTTTTTTTTTTGATATGAAGTGTTGCTCTGATGCCCAGGCTGGAGTGCAGTGGCGCGATCTTGGCTCACTGCAACCTCTGCCTCCCAGGTTCAATTGATTCTCCTGCCTCAGCCTCCTGAGTAACTGGGATTACAGACACCCGCCACCACTCACAGCTAATTTTTGCATTTTTAGTAGAGACGGGGTTTCACCATGTTGGTCAGGCTGGTCTCGAACTCCTGACCTTCAAGTGATCCACCCACCTTGGCCTCCCAAAGTGCTAGGATTACAGGGTCTTGCTCTTTCGCCTAGGCTGGAGCGTGGAGTAGCTGAGACTACAGGCACACGCCACCATGCCCAGCTAAATTTTTGTAGAGACAGGGTTTCGCCATGTCTCAAACTCCTGGGCTCAAGCGATCCTCCTGCCTTGGCTTCCCGAAGTGCTGGGATTACAGGCATGAGCCACCACTCCCAGCAACTCTATGTTTTAAATTTGTAAAAGACAACCAGGCTGTTTTCCAAAGCAAACACCCAGTTAAATTTAAATTTCCATAAACAATGAATGTTTTTCAGTATAAGTATGCCCCCTTCAGTACTTGGGACATAGTTATATTAAAAAACAATGTGTTGGCCGGGTTTGGTGGCTCATGTCTGTAATCCCAGCACTTTGGGAGGCTGAGGTGGGTGGATCATCTGAGGTCAGGAGTTTGAGACCAGCCTGGGCAACATGGTGAAACCGTGTGGGAACCTGCTGGAGAGAGCCACCAGAGAGGTCTCTACTAAAACTACAAAAATTAACTGGGAGTAATGGGGCACACCTGTAATCCCAGCTACTCGGGAGCCTGAGGCAGGAGAATCACTTGAATCCAGGAGGCAGAGGTTGCAGTGAGCTGAGATAGTGCCACTGTACTCCAGCCTGGGTGACAGAGCGAGACTCTGCCTCAAACAAAACAAAACAACACACAAACCAATATGTTGGTTGTCTGAAATTCCAATTTAACTGGGAATTTAACTTAAATGTTATTTAATGAATAATGACTATAAGCGAGTTTGTTAAATGAATGAATAGATTTTCTCCTGGAAAACTCCTATACATCCTTCAACACCCTCTTTAGATGACCCCTCAGGGGCATCAGGGTCTCTTGGCCACATAGAGGGAAGCTCCCCACTCCTCAGGCTGAAGGTCCCTGAGAAGGCAGAAACCAATGGGCGTGGGGAAGTCCTGTGTTTTATCTGACAATCCTACACTAAGTGAACTTCAGGCTGTAGCTTGCACACCCCAAGTGATGGGAAGCTCATGTCCTACAATGGCCAATTGTTCTGACTCTGGTCAGCTCTGCCTCAAAGTTCTCCCTTAGTCCAGCCTGGGGTGGACACGTAACCCAGAGTCGTTTATCCACCTCAGCCACTGTGATAGGTTCAAGGTGGACATGTGACCCAAGCTCAGCCTATCAGAGCCCTCCCTGGGGCTTTGAACGGAATCCTGGGGAAAGAGAGGTTCCCTGAACCAGGGTTGGGTTGGGCTGGGCATGTGGGAACCTGCTGGAGAGAGCCACCAGAGAGGTCTCAAATCCGCTGCTCCTTCTGGAGAACTCCTACACAGAACTGCCTCCCGAACAACCCCTTAATAGGCAAGAAGGACTGCTTACTTAGTGACTGACTGACTGGACTGACTGAATGAATGAATGCAGTTTTTCTATGGTCAACACACACACACACACACACACAGACACATACACACACACACACACATATTTTGAGACAGAGTCTCGCTCCGTTTCCCAGGCTGGGGTGCAGTGGCGCGATCTCGGCTCACTGCAACCTCCGCCTCCAGGATTCAAGCAATTCTCCTGCCTCAGCCTCCGAAGTAGCTGGGATTACAGGCACCCACCACCACACCCGGCTAATTTTCGTATTTTCAGTAGAGACAGAGTTTCACCATGTTTGCCAGGCTGGTCTCAAACTCCTGACCTCAGGCGATCCGTCCGCCTCGGCCTCTCAAAATGCTGGGATTACAGGCGTGAGTCACCGCACCCAGCCTAACATCTATATATTCTTCAAAACCCACTTCAAATTCTCTTTGAGAAGCATCAGAAGACCTTGTATTGAATGAGCAAATACATTTTATTCTTGTGAGTTTCTATGCACCCATCAAAACTCTCCTCACATGTCTCTGTAAGGGATATCGGGAGGTGTGGTGGTTGAATGAATTTTTTTCTTGGTAACCTCCTGTGTCTTCCTTAAAACATCCTCTTATCTGTTCAGGAGCCGTGGCTCATGCCTGTAATCCCAGCACTTTGGGAGGCTGAGGTGGGTGGATCACTTGAGACGAGGAGTTTGAGACCAGCCTAGGCGACATAGTGAGATCACATTTCCTTTTTTCTTTTTTCTTTCTTTCTTTTTTTTTTTTAGACGGAGTTTTGCTCTTGTCTCCCAGGCTGGAGTTCAGTGGCACAATCTCAGCTCACTGCAACCTCTGCCTACCGGGTTCAAGCGATTCTCCTGCCTCCACCTCCTGAGTAGCTAAGATTACAGGTGCGTGCCACCATGCCTGGCTAATTTTGTATTTTTATTTTATTATTATTATTATTTTAATTTGTACTTTTTTTTTTTTTTTTTTTTTTTTTTGAGATGGAGTCTGGCTCTGTCGCCCAGGCTGGAGTGCAGTGGCCGGATCTCAGCTCACTGCAAGCTCCGCCTCCCGGGTTTACACCATTCTCCTGCCTCAGCCTCCGGAGTAGCTGGGACTACAGGCGCCCGCCACCTCGCCGGGCTAGTTTTTTTGTATTTTTTAGTAGAGACGGGGTTTCACCGTGTTCGCCAGGATGGTCTCAATCTCCTGACCTCGTGATCTGCCCGTCTCGGCCTCCCAAAGTGCTGGGATTACAGGCTTGAGCCACCGCGCCCGGCCTATTTGTACTTTTTTTGAGACAGAGTCTCGCTGTGTCACCCAGGCTGGAGTGCAGTGGCCGGATCTCAGCTAACTGCAAACTCCGCCTCCCGGGTTGAAGGCATTCTCCTGCCTCAGCCTCCCGAGTAGCTGGGACTACAGGCGCCCGCCACCTCGCCCGGCTAGTTTTTTGTATTTTTCAGTAGAGACGGGGTTTCACCGTGTTAGCCAGGATGGTCTCGATCTCCTGACCTCAGGTGATCTGCCTACCTCGGTCCCCAAAGTGCTGGGATTACAGGCGTGAGCCACTGCTCCCGGCCGTGAGACCACATTTCTACCAAAAACTTAAAAAATAATAATAAAAAAAATTTGGCTGGGCGCGGTGGCTCAAGTCTGTAATCCCAGCACTTTGGGAGGCCGAGAAGGGCGGATCACCAGGTCAGGAGATAGAGACCATCCTGGCTAACACGGTGAAACCCCATCTCTATTAAAAAATACAAAAAACTAGCCGGGCAAGGTGGCAGGCACCTGTAGTCCCAGCTACTCGGGAGGTTGAGGCAGGAGAATGGCGTAAACCCGGGAGGCAGAGCTTGCAGTGAGCCGAGATCCGGCCACTGCACTCCAGCCTGGGCAACAGAGCGAGACTGTCTCAAAAAAAAAAAAAAAATTGAAAATAATAACTGGATGGTTGGGGGTGGTGGCTTATACCCGTAATCCCAGCCCTTTGGGAGGCTGAAGCTGGCAGATCACTTAAGGTCAGGAATTTGAGACCAGCCTGGCCAACACGGTGAAACCCCGTCTCTACTACAAATACAAAAATTAGCTGGGCATGGTGGTACACGTCTATAATCCCAGCTACTAGGAGGCTGAGACAAAAGAATTGCTTAAACCCAGGAGGCAGAGGTTACAGTGAGCTGAAATCGCACCACTGCACTCCAGCCTGGGTGACAGAGCAAGACTCTGTCTCAAAAGTAAAAAGAAAAAGAAAAAGATATAAAAGCAGGGCATGGTGGCATAGGCCTGTGTCTCCACTATATCGGAGGCTGAGGTGGGAGGATAGCTTGAACCTGGGAGGTTGAGGCTGCAGTGAGCTATGATTGTGTCACTGCTCTCCAGTCTGGGTAAGAGAGTGAGACCCTGTCTCAAAGAAAAATAATAATTAAACATCCTCAAATGATCCCCCAGAGGCATTAGAAAGTTTGATTGAATGATGAAAATTGTTCTTGTTGATGAGTGATGCCTACGAGTTTGTTAAATGAACAAATGTATTTTCTGCTGGCTAACTCCTATGTATCCTTCAACACCCTCTTTAGATGATCCTCAGCAGCATTAGGGTATCTTGGCCACATGGAGGGACGCTTGGCCCTCCTCCTCCGGCTGAAGGTCTCTCTCCCTGAGAAGAAGGCGGAAGCTGAGGAGGTGGGGAAGTGCTGTGGTTCCTCCCATCATGTTTTCCGGGGCCCCCGTGACTCGATCTTTCCTGTTTCACCCTCCCCCGAGTCTGTGGGGCATCTGAAAGTGGGGCAGCCCTGGGAGCTTATCTCAGATGAACTTCTGGGGCAGCTGGGTGGGGCCATAAGGGGCCCACAGGGCCTCCTGGCAAGCCTAGAGAGGAAGGGAAGGAGGTGGGCATGCCAAGATGTGGCAAGGGGAAGGTGGGATGTGGCGAACTTCAGAGGGAGTGTCAGGTTGTGACTTCAATAAGGGGAGAAATACCACTTCACCTTTGTGTGGGGTACCCCACCAGCTCACACATCTGCCATGGCTCCCTACTGCCCTCGGAGAAAGCCAGGCCCTTTAGCCTGGCACTCGAGGCCCCAGCCTGTCACCCTACAGAACCCCAGATCTACTGTGTCCATCTTGGTGGTCCCCAAAGCACCTCCTCTGGACTTTTGGCTCTGCTGTGGCCCCTGCTAGAGATGCCCTGTAATTCTATAAATACTAGCTCAAGTGTCCTTCCTCCAGGCAGCCCTCCCTGCTCTACTTTAGGGCACCCGGCCTTCATCTGTCCCTGATCCCAAGGGGCTGGGGCATCTGTGTCCAGCTTTTCACCTCCCCAGCCCTGTATCTCCCTCCCTCGATGTTTTTCCAGCAGCTGCCAGGCAGAGGCCACTGGGGAACAACAATGACTAATCACACTGGCCAGCGGGTGGACAGCGCTCACTGCGAGCCAAGCCCTCCTGCATACTCACAACAGCCCATTTTGCAGGTGGGAAAGATGAGGCCTGGGAGGGCCAAGCTCTGTGGGGGTTGGGGAAGCCCTGAGGCACGGTCTCCACTGTGGAAGGGGCAAAAGTGTACTCCACAAGGGGTGGTTTGAATCCATCTCTTCATCTCCAGCTGGGGCCTCAGGTGGTCTGAGTGCCCCTGGACTCAGTTTCCCAATCTGTGAAATGGGGCAAGTGAGGGACTCTTCGGGAATTGGTGGAGTCGGGAGGGTCTCAGGATGGTCAGGAGGGGGCCGTGACTTTCCTCTGATCTCTACCTGTTTCCTCCACCTTTCTTGTTATTTTTTGACGCAAAAAATAACAAAAATTATTTTTATTTTTTGAGCCCAGCCTGGGCTCTGTGGCCCAGGCTGGAGTGCAGTGGCGCAATTAGAGCTCACTGTACTCTCGACCTCCCTGGCTTAAGCTTCAGTCTTCCAAGTAGCTGGGGCTCCAGGTGCCTGCCACCAGGCCCAGCAAATTATTTTTTGTAGAGATAAGGTCTCACTATGTTGCCCAGGCTGCTCTTGAACTTCTAGCCTACAGCGATCCTCCTGCCTTGGCCTCCCAAAGTGCTGGATTACAGGCATAATCCACCCTGCCTGGGCTCCTCCATCTTTATGTATCTCTCTATCTCTGTCCTTTCTCTGTCTCTGCCCCTCCCCCAGGCCTCACATATCCATCCCCCAGCAGACCCTGGCCTGGGCCCTGGGGCCAGAGAAGGCTGTTCTGTATGGGGTCACAGGGTCCCCGTCCCCAGTGTGCCAGGCCCAGGACACTGAGTCTTTGTCCCCAACTCGCTGACCTCATAGCCCGCTGGGCGCCTGACCCTGGCCAGCTCAGCTGCCCCTAGGGGCCAGGCTTCTTGAAGGAGGGACCTCCTCCCAGGAGGCTGAATTGTGTGGTGCGACCCTGGCCGCTTGGGCCTCAGTTTCCACAGATGCTCACCCCCTAGAAGAGACCCTCCCCCTCTCCCTCCTCAGTGCCCCTGGACTCTAATAATATTTCTTTTTTCTGCAGATGCGTCTCGCATAACCTAAAATTGATCTTTTATTTGTTTTTGAGAAAGAGTGTCACTCTCTCACCCAGGCTGGAGTGCAGTGGCGTGATCTTGGCTCACTGCAACCTCTGTCCCCCGGGTTCAAGCGATTCTCCTGCCTCAGCCTCCCGAGTAGCTAGGATTACAGGCGCCTGCCATCACGCCCGGCTAATTTTTGTGTTTTTAGTAGAGACTGAGTTTCACTATGTTGTCCAGGCTGGTCTCGAACTCCTGACCTCAAATGATCCACCTGGCTTGGCCTCCCAAAGTGCTGGGATTGCAGGAGTGAGCCACCGTGCCCAGGCCGGAAATTCATCACTTTAAAGCAAACGATTCAGTGACATTTAGCACATTCACAGTGTTGTGCAACCACCACCTCTATCTGGTTCCAGAACATTTGCATCACCCCAAAAGGAAACCCCGCATACATCACCAGTCACTTCTCACTCCCGCCTCCCCCCAGCCCCTGACAACCGCTCAGCTACTGTCTGCCTCTGTACATTTGCCTATTTTGGATGTTTTATATAAGTGGAATCATACAATGTGTGCCTTTCCTGTCCATCTTCATCCACCCAGCATGATCGGGTTTTTTTGTGTGTGGCTTTTTTTTTTTTTTTTTTTTTTTTTTTTTTGATACGGAGTCTCACTCTGTCACCCAGGCTGGAGTGCAGTGGTGTGATCTTGGCTCACTGCAACCTCTGCCTCCCAGGTTCAAGTTTTTCTCTCTGCCTCAACCTCCCAAGTAGTTGGGATTACAGGCACATGCCACCACACCCGGCTAATTTTTGTATTTTTAGTAGAGACAGGATTTCACCTTGTTGGCCAGGCTGGTCCCGAACTCCTGACCTCAGGTGATCCGCCCACCCCGGCCTCTCAAAGTGTTGGGATTACAGACGCGAACCACCTCGCCCAGCCCAGCATAATGTTTTTGAGGGTTCATCCACGCGGTAGCTTGGATCAGAGCTTCTCCACTGACATTTAGAGGCTTTGCTGACAGTGGGGAGGGAGGGGCAGGAAATGAAATACTCAGAGGCTAAGAAATGGAACATGGGCGGTGGCTCATGCCTGTAATCCCAGCACTTTGGGAGGCCGAGGTGGACGGATCACGAGGTCAGAAGATCGAGACTATCCTGGCTAACACGGTGAAACCCCGTCTCTACTAAAAAATACAAAAAACTAGCTGGGCGAGGTGGCGGGCGCCTGTAGTCCCAGCTACTTGGGAGGCTGAGGCAGGAGAATGGAATGAACCCGGAGGCACAGCTTGCAGTGAGCCGAGATCACGCCACTGCACTCCAGCCTGGGCGACAGAGCCAGACTCCGTCTCAAAGAAAAAACAAAAAAAGAAATGGAACATGGGGGAAAAACTAAGTTGCATGTCTTAAATTTTTTTTTTTCTTTTTCTTTTTTTTTTTAGAGGCAGGATCTTTCTCTGTTACCCAGGCTGTAGTGCAATGGCATGATCATGATTCACTGAAGCCTCAACCTCCTGGGTTCAAGCCATTCTCCCACCTCAGCCTCCCAAGCAGCTGAGAATACAGATGCATGCCACCACGCCTGGCTAAGTTTTTATTATATCTATATACATATATAGATTTTTTTTTCTTTTCTTTTTTTTTTTTTTTTTTTTTTGAGACATAGTCTTACTCCGTTGCCCAGGCTGGAGTGCAGTGGTGCGATCTCAGCTCACTGCAACCTCCACCTCCTATGTTCAAGCGATTCTCCTGCCTCAGCCTCCTGAGTAGCTGGGATTACAGGTGCCCGCCACCACACCTGGCTAATTATTGTATTTTTAGTAGAGACAGGGTTTCACCATGTTGGTCAGGATGCTCTAGATCCCCTGACCTCGTGATCCACCCACCTCGGCCTCCTCTGCCTTCTGGAATTACAGGCGTGAGCCACTGCGTCTGGCCTTTTTATTTTTTATAGAGGTGGGGTCTTGCCATGTTGTTCTGGCTAGTCCCAAACTCCTGGGTTCAAGTGATACTCCCACCTCAGCCTCTTGAAGTGCTGGGATTAGAGGGGTGAGTCCAGGTGCACAAAACTGGAGCTTGGCATATGGGGAGGTGGGCATTTTGGGGGGCCAGTAGCCAGCATGCTGCAAGCTCTTTGTTTTGTTTGTTTGTTTGTTTGTTTTGTTTTGTTTTGTTTTGTTTTTTTTGAGACGGAGTCTCGCTGTGTCTCCCAGGCTGGAGTGCAGTGGCGTGATCTCGGCTCACTGCAAGCTCCGCCTCCCGGGTTCACACCATTCTCCCGCCTCAGCCTCCCAAGTAGCTGAGACTACAGGCGCCCGCCACCACGCCCGGCTAGTTTTTTGTATTTTTAGTAGAGACGGGGTTTCACCATGTTAGCCAGGATAGTCTCGATCTCCTGACCTCGTGATCCACCCGCCTCGGCCTCCCAAAGTGCTGGGATTACAGGCTTGAGCCACTGTGCCCGGCCACTGCAAGCTCTTTGTAACAATTTGTTGGAAGGATGAACTCAGGCCATCCAAGAACACTGCCCTCCTTCAGCTCTTGAGTCTCAGACTCAGAAGTTGGCGAGCCACTCGGTGCAGTGGCTCACGCCTGTGATCCCAGCGCTTTGGGAGGCCAAGACGGATGGATCATTTGAACCCAGGAGTTTGAGACCAGCCTGGGCAACATGGCAAAACCCCCTCTCTTAAAAAAAAAAAAAAAAAAAAAAAGCAAAAATTAGCTGGGCATGGTGGTGCATGCCTGTAGTCCCAGTTCCTGGGGAGGCTGAGGTAGGAGGATGGCCTGAGCCTGGGGAGGTTGATGTTGCAGTGAGCCGTGATTGGGCCACTGCATTCCAGCCTGGGTCACAGATCAAGACTCTATCTCAAAAGAAGGAAAAAAAGAATTTGGCAGCCGGGCACGGTAGCTCACGCCTGTCATCCCAGCACTTTGGGAGGCTGAGGCAGGAGGATCACTTGGGGTCAGGAGTTAGAGACCAGCCTGGCCAGCATGGTGAAACCCCATCTCTACCAAAAATACAAAAATTAACCGGGTGTTGTGCCAGTTGCCTGTAATTCCAGCTACTAGGGAGGCTGAGGCAGGAGAATCGCTTGAACCCGGGAAGTGGAAGTTGCAGTGAGTGGAGATCATGCCACCACACTCCAGCCTGGGTGACAGAGCAGGGCTGCATCTCAAAAAAAAAAAAAAAAAAAAAAAAAGGCCGGGCGCGGTGGCTCAAGCCTGTAATCCCAGCACTTTGGGAGGCCGAGATGGGCGGATCACAAGGTCAGGAGATCGAGACCATCCTGGCTAACATGGTGAAACCCTGTCTCTATTAAGAAATACAAAAAACTAGCCGGGCGAGGTGGCGGGCGCCTGTAGTCCCAGCTACTCGGGAGGCTGAGGCCGGACAATGGCGTAAACCCGGGAGGCGGAGCTTGCAGTGAGCTGAGATCCGGCCACTGCACTCCAGCCTGGGTGACAGAGCGAGACTCAGTCTCAAAAAAAAAAAAAAAAATCGGCTAGAGAGGGCCAGGGACCTGGTCAAGTGCATGGAACTACAGGTGGCCCATGGGGCTGGCATCTGGGTGTTCAGTTCAGGTCTGGGGCCAGCAGGGCAGAACCCCTAGAACCCTGACTTGCTCCAAAGGTGAGTCTGTGGCCACCACCATCACCACCACCACGGAGCTGACTTCCTGGGTTTCTCTTTCGCTTTGACTTGCACTAGGGATGGGCTGTGACACTCACTTTTTTTTTTTTTTTTTTGGTCTTTTTCCCTTGTTCAGCTTCAATGTGTTCCGGAGTGGGGACGGGGTGGCTGAACCTCGCAGGTGGCAGAGAGGCTCCCCTGGGGCTGTGGGGCTCTGCGTGGATCCAATGGGGCCGCTGGTGACCTGGGTGGTCCCCCTCCTCCTCCTCTTCCTGCGATCCAGGCAGGGTGGTGAGTCCCCCGACCCTGGCATGGCAGCTCGTCTTGCCGGGGGGAGACACGTGTATGTGTGGAGAGCTGTGGGCCTGCTGTGTGGGTTGGTTTCATCTCTCTGTGCCTCAGTCTTTCCTGCTGTCAAATGGGAGATGGGCAGTCATGGCTTCTGGGATCGAACTTAGACATCTTTCCTCCGATCTTGATTTTTCTCTTCTGTGAAATGCACTAAATCTTTTCCACCACCTCCCTGAGTTCAGTGAGAAAAAAAACTAAGGAAGGAATGAATGAAAAGCAAGTATGTATCTAATAGGTATACATGGTATAGTATCTTATGTATGTAGTTTACAATAGATAGACATACATAATATAATGTATACAGTTGTCTCCGTATTTATGGGGCAATGGTTCCAGGACCCTCTGCAGATACCAAAATCCAAGGATGCTTAAGTTCCTGATATAAAATGGTGAAGTATTTGCATATAACCTATGCACATCCTTCCATATACCCTTTTTATTTATTTATTGAGATAGGGTCTCACTCTGTTGCCCAGGCTGGAGTGCAGTGACCTGATCATAGCTCACTGCATCCTTGACCACCTGGGCTCAAGTGATCCTCCTGCCTTAGCTCCTTGAGCAGCTGGAACTGCAGGCGCACACTACCGTGCCAGGTTAATTTTTTTGGCGCGTACTTTTTACAGAGACAGGGTCCCAGTGGCCGAAGGAGGTCGCTGCCTCCTGGAGAAATGTTATAAATTATTGCCCCAACTGCTAGTGGGCCAAGTGTGCTTGCCTGGGCCAGCCCTGGCAGGCCTCTCCTTGCCATGCACCCTCTACTGTCTCTCCCCATGCTGGCTTCAGACGCTGGTGCCACCCCAGGCACACCCCCACTTCTCTCTGCCCTCCAGACTGTTGGTCTTACTGTTCTTTCCTGCTGGGGGGACCTCCTGAGAGTATCTCCCAAATATGCATCTCAACCTCTGAGGACTAAAGGACGGTGGATGAATGGATAGACAGGTGGATGGGTGGGTAAATGATGGATGGATGAATTAATAAATACATGGATGGTTGGATGAATGGATGGATGGACGGATGGATGGATGGATGGATGGATGGATGTGTGGCTGGATGGATATATCAGTAGGTAGATAAATGGATGGATGGGTGGGTGTATGGATGAATGAATACATGGATGTATGGATGGATAGATTGGTGAGTAGATGGATAGATGGACGGTTGGGTGAATGGATACTGGACGAATGAATGCATGGATGCATGGGTGAATACACGGATGGATGGGTGAATGGGTGGATGGTGGGGTGGATGGATGGTGGGGTGGATGGATGAATGGATGGATGAATACATGGATGGATGGATGAATGGATGGATAAATGGGTGGATGGTGGGGTGGATGGATGGATTAATACATGGATGGATGGATGGATGGATGGATGGATGGATGGATGGATGGGTGGATGGATGGTGGGGTGGATGAATGAATGGATTAATACGTGGATGGATGGATGGATGGTGGGGTGGATGGATAGATGAATGGGTAGATAGGTAGATGGATGAATGAATACATGGATTGACCGATAGATGGATGGGTAGATGGGTGGATGGATGGATGAATACATGGAGGGATGAATACATGGGTAGATGGGTGGATGGGTGGATGGTGGGGTGGATGGATGGATGGGTAGATGGGTGGATGGATTAATGAATACATGGATGATTGGATAGATGGATGGGTAGATGGGTGAATGGATGGATGAGTACATGGATGTATGGATGGGTAGGTGGGTGGGTGGGTGGGTGGATGGATGGATGGATGGATGGATGGATGGATGCATGAATTCATGGGTGGATGGATGGGTAGATGGTGGATAGACGAATAAATACATGGATGGATGGGTAGATGGGTGGATGAATACATGGGCAGATGGATGGATGAGTGGTGGTAGGTGGGTGCATAGATGGGAAGGTGGGTGGGAGGGAGAGCTGATGATCACTTGGGTGTAGACCCCAAGGCCGAGCCCTTCTCCCCACACAGTGCAAGGCCAGGGATGTCATTATGTCTTCATTGCCTTTGCAGCTGCCTGCAGAACCAGTGAGTGCTGTTTTCAGGACCCACCATATTCGGATGCAGACTCAGGTTCGGAGCAGTTCCTCATTGTTGGCTGAGGATTATGTAGGGCTCTACCTGACCCCATCCACAGCAGCCCTTCCCATGGCCTCTGCCTCCCGGCCGAAGACCCAGCCCCGCCTGTGGTCTTGGGAGCCCCCACCCCACTACCTGCTGGCCCATTCTCAACAGGTTCAAGGTGCCCTGGAGCAGCCAGCTGCCTCTCTGAACCTCATCACTTCCCTAGCACGGTCTCAGGGCTGGTGTCTATGTCCGTTCAGATTGGTCGGTACATGGGAGAAAGTACCTTTTAAGCATTTTGAAGCCCCCCCCCAATAAATTATTGGAACATTTATTTTATTTTATTATTTTATTTTTTTATTTGTTTGTTTTTTCTTTTTGAGACGGAGTCTCGCTCTGTCGCCCAGGCTGGAGTGCAATGGCATGATCTGGATCCACTGCAAGCTCTGCCTCCGGGGTTCACGCCATTCTCCTGCCTCAGCCTCCTGAGTAGCTGGGACTACAGACGCCCACCACCACACCCGGCTAATTTTTTTGTATTGTTTTTAGTAGAGACGGGGTTTCACCATGTTAGCCAGGATGGTCTCGATCTCCTGACCTCATGATCCACCCGCCTCGGCCTCCCAAAGTGCTGGGTGCTCACAGGCATGAGCCACCTCGCCTGGCCTATTTATTTATTTTTGAGACAGAGTCTTGTTTTGCTGCCCAGGTTGGAGTGCAGTGGCCTGATTTCAGCTCACTGCAACCTCCACCTCCCAGGTTCAAGCCATTCTCCGGCCTCAGCCTCCCAAGTAGCTGGGAATACAGGTGCCTGCCACCACACCCAGCTAATTTTTGTATTTTTAGTAGAGACGAGGTTTCACCATGTTGCCCAGGCTGGTCTCGAACTCCTGACCTCAGGTGATCCACCCGCCCCAGTCTCCTAAAGTGCTGGGATTCCAGACATGAGCCATCACGCCCAGACATACTGTTGGAACATTTATGCTCATAATGCACCCTGCAAAGGGTCTGACACTGAGCAGACACACCGTCCATTCTCTTGTTTGATAACGGTTTACTGAGCACCTTCTATGTGCGCACATGGATCTAGACATAGGGGGCTGTGAGCTCAATTGACTTCCCAAGACCACAGCCTAGTGGAAGAGATAGACAACAGGCAAACACATGTCTATACTGCATGTGATGATGTGTTTTGAAGAACCAGAGGAGGGAAGCTGGGGCCCAGGGCACCCCCCCAAAAAAAAAACAACACCAGAAGGAGGGTGAGGAATAGAGAGGGAGGTGGCAGGACCTCTTTGAGGCCTCTTTGAGGACGAGTTCGAAGGCTGAGGATTCCGAATAGGTTGAGGCGAGAGATGGCGGGAGATGAGGTAGGAAGGACGCAGGGAGGGTTTAGGCTGAGGTGACACTGAAAGATGTAAGCATCACAAAGATTTGTCCTGGGCACAAAGACCCCTCCAGACTCTGGTCTGTTCCCAAGCCTACAGGATCTCTTCCAGGTTCAGCCTCGGGCCCTAGGGACCTGAGCTGCTATCGGATATCCAGCGCTGGTTACGAGTGCTCCTGGCAGTATGAGGGTCCCACAGCTGGGGTCAGCCACTTCCTGCGGTGCTGGTGAGGACCCCTCTACCATTCCTAAACCCTCACCCACCATCCCACTCTTGCTCCAACCCCCTCTGGTGCCCCTACTCTCGGATGCGTGATCTTGGCTGGGTCAACACTCCTTCCTGGGCTTCTGTTTCTCATCTAAGAAGAGAGGGTTGGAGGATTGTGGTGGGGGGTGGTCAGTGAGGGTAGGCATCCCAGGGTGGGTGGCCATGAGGGTCTCTTTAGTCCTTTTTTCTTCACCCTTTCACTTATCCATCCATCCATCTATCCATCTATCCATCCATCCATCCATCCATCCATCCATCCATCCTTCCATCCATCCATCCATCCATCCATCCATCCATCCATCCTTCCATCCATCCATCCATCCTTCCATCCATCCATCCATCCATCCATCCATCCATCCATCCATCCATCCATCCATCCATCCATCCCTCCCTCCCTCCCTCCTTCCATCCATCCATCCATCTACTTACTTGTTTCTTTTTTCTTTTTTTGAGACGGAGTCTTGCTCTGTTGCCCAGGCTGGAGTGCAGTGGCATGATCTCAGCTCATGGCAACCTCTGCCTCCCGAGTTACAGTGATTCTCCTGCCTCAGCCTCCTGAGTAGCTGGGACTGTAGGCACACGCCACCGTGCCTGCTAATTTTTATATTTTTGTATTTTTTAGTAGAGACAGGGTCTCACCATGTTGGCCAGGCTGGTCTTGAACTCCTGCACTCCAGCCTGGGCGACAGAACGAGACTCCATCTCCAAACAAACAAACAAACAAACACCCATAAAATGATGCCGGGATTTGATGCACAAAGTCGGCTGTGGGGTCCACCAGGACCCCAGACTCGGCACTGACACGCTCCTTCCTGCTGCAGCCTCAGCTCTGGGCGCTGTTGCTACTTCGCCACAGGCTCAGCCACCAGGCTGCAGTTCTCCGACCAGGCCGGGGTGTCTGTGCTGCACACCGTCACGCTCTGGGTGGAATCCTGGGCCAGGAACCGGACAGAGAAATCTCCTGAGGTGACCCTGCAGCTCTACAAGTCAGGTTAGCACCTTGTTCTCCCCGCTGTCCCTTTTATACCCAGAGGCCATCAGGCTGCAAGGCTGGAGCTGGAGGGGAATTCCTGGCCCCTGGCAAGGGACTTGATACTACTAGCCATTGTCACTTCATGTAGTGTCACACAAACACTATTGTGACAAAGCAGTCTTTCATGGTCCTCTTACCAATCCCCTATTCCTGGGCACTAAGGCTGCTTCTGGTTTCTCTCTGCTGTCCATAATGCTACCAGGAGCTGCTTGGGTTCTGAATATCTGTTCTCATGACTCAACACCATGTATTTGTCCGGGCGCGGTGGCTCTCGCCTGTAATCCCAGCACTTTGGGAGGCTGAGGTGGGCGGATCACGAGGTAGAGAGATAGACACCATCCTGGCCAACATGGTTAAACTCCATCTCTACTAACAATACAAAAATTAGCCAGGTGCAGGCCACGCACGCCTGTAGTCCCAGCTACTGGGGAGGCTGAGGCAGGAGAATCATTTGAACCCAGGAGGCAGAGGTTGCAGTGAGCTGATATTGAGCCACTGGACGCCAGCCTGGCGACAAAGCGGGACTCCATCTAAAAAACAATAGCAACACACACAAAAAAGGCAAAACATTTGCCTGGTGTGGTGGCACGTGCCTGCAATCCCAGCTACCCAGGAGGCTGAGGCAGGAGAACGGCTTGAATCTGGGAGGCAGAGGTTGCAGTGAGCCGAGATCACACCACTGTACTCTAGCCTGGGTGACAGAGCAAGACGCTGTCTAAAAAAAAAAAAAAAAAAAAAAAAAAAAAAAAAAAAAGAAAAGAATGAAGGAAATCATGTCATTTGCCACAACATGGACAAAGCTGGAGGACATTATGCTGCGTGAAGTTAGCCAGGCACAGAAACAAAAATATTGCATGATCTCACTTACATGTATAATCTTTAAAAAAAAAAAGGTCGAATATCTAGACACCAAAAGTAGAACCGTGGTTACCGGGGATGGGGAGAAGGAGGAAATGGGGGAGATGTAGGTCAAAGGAATAAAATTGGCTGTTACGCAGCATAAATAAGTCTAGAGTTCCAATGTACAGTAGAGAACTATAATTAAAAATAGCATATTGTATATTGAAAATTTGCTACAATAACAGATTTTAGGGCTAGGTGCAGTGGTTCACGCCTGTAATCCTAGCACTTCGGGAGGCCAAGGTGGGAGGATCACCTGAAGTCAGGAGTTCGAGACCAGCCTGACCAACATGGTGAAACTCCGTCTCTACTAAAAATACAAAAATTGGCCGGGTGTGGTGGTGGGCACCTGTAATTCCAGCTACTTGGGAGGCTAAGGCAGGAGAATCGCTTGAACCTGGGGGATGAAGGTTACAGTGAACCAAGATCACGCCACTGTACTCCAGCCTGGGTGACAGAGTGAGACTCTGTCTCAAAAAAAAAAAAAAAAAAAAAAAAAAAAATTAGGTGCTCTCATCACACACCAAAAAAGTAATTATGGAAGGTGATGGATATGTATATATATATATTTAAGAGATGGGGTCTTGCTATGCTGGCCAGGGTGGTCTTAAACTCCTGGGCTCAAATGATCCTCCTGCCTTGGCCTCCCGAAGTGTTTGGAGTATAGGCGTGGGCCCCTGTGCCTGGCCATGGATATGTTACATTGCTTACTGTAGTAATCATTTCACTATGGATAGGTACATCAAACCATCATACCTCTTAAATTTATACAATGATATAATAAAGAATCAGGCAGGGTATGGCCACAGTGCAGCAAGACTAATTTATGCTAATTTATGTCTCTCCTTAGGTCAGGTTCCTTGAAACGGATCTAAAAACTAAGTACAATTTTCCTGAGAGTTCTTAAAAAAAAAAAAAAAAAAAAAAAAAGAATTGGCTGGGCACAGTGGCTCATGCCTGTAATCCCAGCACTTTGGGAGGCCGAGGCGGGCAGATCACCCTCAAAAGCAGGCACTTTTGTGAATTGCTTGTCAGAATCAATTATCCTCTGCCAAGCAATTCACAAAAGTACCTGTCTCTTCACAGCCTTGCCAGCAATGGGTGTTAATATTTTAAAGATATATTCACTAGCAGGATCCTGTGTATCAATCTTTATGAAAAATTATTTATTTATTTTTAAATTTTAATTTAATTTAATTTTATTTATTTATTTTTTTGAGACAGAGTCTTGCTCTGTCACCCAGGCTGGAGGGCAGTGGTGCGATCTCGTCTAACTACAACCTCCGCCTCCCGGGTTCAAGCGACTCTCCTGCCTCAGCCTCCCGAGTAGCTGGGACTACAGGCGCCCACCACCTCGCCCGGCTAGTTTTTTGTATTTTTTTTAGTAGAGACGGGGTTTCACCGTGTTCGCCAGGATGGTCTTGATCTCCTGACCTCGTGATCCGCCCGTCTCGGCCTCCCAAAGTGCTGGGATTACAGGCTTGAGCCACCGCGCCCGGCCCTATTTGTTGATTTTTTAGAGACAAGGTCTCCCTCTGTCTCCTAGACTGGAGTGCAGTGGTGCGATCAGGGCTCACTTCAGTCTCAACCTCCTAGGCTCGAGTGATCCTCCCATCTCACTCTCCTAAGTAGCTGGAACCACAGTCATGAACTACCATGCCCGGCTAATTTTTATGTAGAGATGGGGGTCTCCCTATGTTGCCCAGGTTGGTCTCGAACTCCTGGACTCAAGTGATCTTCCTGCCTTGGCCTCCCAAAATGCTGGAATTACAGGGTGAGCCACCATATGTGGCTTGTGTATAAATCTTGACTCTTTGAATCATAGTATACCAGGCTTAGCTGGGACCTGCAAGGTGTTCGCTAATTCATATTTAGGGATTCAGTTGCTTACCCTGGACCGGGTAGATTTTCAGGGCCCATTAACTGACATACGTGTGGGCTGCCCCTCACCAATCCTTGCCTCTGCTTCCAGTTAAATATAAGCCTCCTCTGGGAGACATCAAGGTGTCCAAGTTGGCTGGGCAGCTGCGTATGGAGTGGGAGACCCCGGATAACCAGGTTGGTGCTGAGGTGCAGTTCCGGCACCGGACGCCCAGCAGCTCATGGAAGTTGGTGAGTTTATTTCCCAAGTCCAGGGTGGACACGGGCCTCTCCAGGGCACCTTCACCCTCAAATCAGTCTCACCATCACTGCGTCTGTCTCCGCTCCCAACCAACCCCCACTCTAGCCCCTCAGGTGGTTTCTTCTTTTTCTTTTTTCTTTTTTTTTGAGACGGAGCCTTGCTCTGTCGCTAAGGCTGGAGTGCAGTGGCACTCAGCTCACTGCAACCTCCACCTCCCAGATTCAAGCAATTGTCCTGCGTCAGCCTCCCGAGTAGCTGGGATTACAGGCATGCACCTGCCACCACGCGCAGCTAATTTTTGTATTTTTAGTAGAGACGAGATTTCGCCATGTGGGCCAGGCTGGTTTCAAACTCCTGACCTCAGGTCATCTGCCCACCTTGGCCTTCCAAAGTGCTGGGATTACAGGCAAGAGCCACTGCGCCTGGCTCCCACTAAAATGTTTTAAAATAATTTTTTTCTTTTGGAATAATCTTCAATTTTCAGAAATGTTACTTTATAAACTAGTGCAGAGAACGCCCGTATACCCCTTACCCAAACTCCTCTAAATGTTAATATCTTATATAAACTCCAGGCATTATTTGAATGTCACCAATTTTTCCAGGAATGTCTTTTTTCTGTTCCCAGATTCAATCCAGGATCCCACATTGTGTTTAGTAAAAATAATTATTAATTTTTAAAATTTAGTTATAATAATTTTTTACTGCTTTATATGTTTCTAAAGAAGGTTTGAACCTAGAGAAAGTTCTCTAGTAATTAACTATAGAAATAATCCCTGAAGGTATAGTCTTTAATTTAAAAAAATTTAGCCAGGTGTGGTGGCTCACACCTGTAATCCCAGCACTTTGGGAGGCCGAGTTGGGGTGGGATTGCTTGAGGCCAGGAGTTTGAGACCAGCCTGGGCAACATGGCGAAACCCTGTCTCTACCAAAAATGCAAAAATTAGCCAGGTGTGATGGTGCGTGCCTGTAGTCCCAACTACTCAGGAGGCTGAGGCAGGAGGATCACGGAACCCTGGGAGGTTGAGGCTTCAGTGAGCCATAATTACACCACTGCACTCCAGTCTAGATGACAGAGTGAGACCCTGTCTCAGATAAATAAGTAAATAAATAAATAATTGTAAAACAGCAAATATTTTTCAGCATTAAAATGCAAAACAATATATGAATACATTCTTATTCTAGGGCGACTGCGGACCTCAGGATGATGATACTGGTGAGAATAATAATAGTAATGACAACAACAGCTGCAACAAGTTGGCATTAATTGAGCGCCTACTGTATGCCAGGTCCAATGCTGAATTTTTTGTATGCCTCTTACCCTGCCTCATAGTTCAGTATTGGATTATTTCCATATTCCAAGTGGGGAAACAAATCAAGACTTGCAGGGGGTGAGAAGCCTTTGGCCAAGGTCATGACCCAAGAGATGGCCATGGCCAGGACTTGAACTGAGGGCAGGGATGGATGTGGGTGATCCTGGAGGCCCTAAGAGGACAGGGCCTGGCCTGCTTCTGCTGAGCCCCCAGGACCCAGCACATGGCTCTGTACACAGTTGGAGCTCGATAAGTGCATGATGGCTAAGTGACTGGTGCCAAGTCCTGGACAATTCTTACAGCCTGATGTTTGACCTGCTTCTCCCCAGAGTCCTGCCTCTGTCCCCTGGAGATGAATGTGGCCCAGGAATTCCAGCTCCGACGACGGCGGCTGGGGAGCCAGGGGAGTTCCTGGAGCAAGTGGAGCAGCCCTGTGTGTGTTCCCCCTGGTAAGATCACTCTGGGCACAGGAACAGGGGCAAGCGTTAGAAATAAGGCAGCAGCTGGAGGTGGTGGTGCACCCTGTAGTTCGAGCTACTCAGAAGTCTGAGGCGGGAGGATCACTTGAGGCCAGTGATCTGAGACCAGCCTGGGCAACACAGTGAGACCCCATCTCTAAAAAATAAAATAAAATGGGGCCGCGCGTGGTGGCTGATGCCTGTAATCCCAGCTACTTGGGAGGCTGAGGCAGGAGAATCGCTTGAACCCGGGAGGTGGAGGTTGCATTGATCGGAGATCGCGCCACTGCACTCCAGCCTGGGCAACAGGGCCAGACTCTGTCTCAAAAAGTAAAATAATAATAATAATAATAATAATAAAATAAGATGGAAAAAGAAATAAGGCAGCAGGTATTGGAAACGAGGTGGTAAGTGTTAGAAATAAGGCAGAGGGAGAAAGGGGTGTTCAAACCCTGACAATGTGGCATCTGGTCTTGCTGCACTCACTTTAGGGTTTTTTGTTTTGTTTTGGTATTTTTTTTTTTTTTTTTTTTGAGACAGAGTCTTGCTCTGTCGCCCAGGCTGGGGTGCAGTGGCCGGATCTCAGCTCACTGCAAGCTCCGCCTCCCGGGTTTACACCATTCTCCTGCCTCAGCCTCCCGAGTAGCTGGGACTACAGGCGCCCGCCACCTCGCCCGGCTAGTTTTTTTGTATTTTTTAGTAGAGACAGGGTTTCACCGTGTTAGCCAGGATGGTCTCGATCTCCTGACCTCGTGATCCGCTCGTCTCGGCCTCCCAAAGTGCTGGGATTACAGGCTTGAGCCACCGCGCCCGGCCTGTTTTGTTTTAAGACAGTGTCTTGCTCTGTCACCCAGGCTGGAGTGCAGTGGTGCGATCTTGGTTCACTGCAACCTCCGCCTCCCGAGTTCAAGTTATTCTCCTGCCTTAGCCTCCCAGGTAGGACTACAGGTGACCGCACCCTCACCCAGTTGATTTTTTTTATTTTTAGTAGAGATGGGGTTTAACCATGCTGGCCCGGCTGGTCTCGAACTCCTGGCCTCAAGTGATCGTCCCGCCTTGGTCTCACAAAGTGCTGGAATTCCAGGCATGAGCCACTGCACTCCACCCACTACAGAGCTTTATCAAGTGAGAATCATCGGGCTGAACCTCACAGTGTCTCAAGGACAATGTCACCTGCAGGTGGCAGGGTGTACTAAATGGCTGCTGCCCTGACCCTGGGCAACAGGGAAATGAGTGAGAGGGTTTCAAATCATGCAGAAAGGCCTGGTGCTGTGGTTTATGCCTGTAATCCTAGCACTGTGGGAGGTCGAGGCCTGAGGATTGTTTGAGGCCAGGAGTTTGAGACAAGCCTGGGAATCAAAACGAGACCCTGTCTCTAGTCTATAAAATAACAGCAACAACAAAACCATGCGGAGAAATATATTTGCATTCAAAGGGAAACTTAGAGGCCAGGCGAGGTGGCTCATGCCTATAATTCCAGCAGCTTGGGAGGCCGAGGCAAGCAGATCACAAGGTCAGGAGTTCGAGAACAGCCTGACCAACATGGTGAAACCCCGTCTCTACTAAAAATAAAAAATTAGCCAGGCGTGGTGGTGCACACCTGTAGTCCCAGTTACTCCGAATGCTGAGGCAGGAGAATCGCTTGAAACCGGGAGGCAGAGGTTGCAGTGAGCCAAGATCGCACCACTGCACTCCAGCCTGGGTGGTAGAAAACAAACGAACAAACAAACAAACAAACAAAAAACCTTAGACAACATGAAATTACAGGTGGCAGTTATCCCTGGGGATGCGAACGGTGTTAATTTTTCTTCCTCCAGTTTTTTCTCTTTCCTGCAATTTGGGGCAGCAAGGGATTCTCACTTTGTGAATGTGGAGAATCCATCATTTACAAAGAAAACATCCATCAGTCTTTCTCTCCTTCCAATTCGTCTGGTTGGTTTGGTTCTGATTGCAGAAAATCCCCCACAGCCTCAGGTGAGATTCTCAGTGGAGCAGCTGGGCCGGGATGGGAGGAGGCGGCTGACCCTGAAAGAGCAGGTAACGGGGCTATCACAGGGCTGTGGGGTGGCCTGGGATGGGGAGCAGGAGGCAAAAGGCTGGAGGCTGATGAGCAAGTGGGAGATGGAGGGGGAAGAGAAGTAGAGGTGGCAGTGAGTGGGCAGATTGTGGGTTTAACTCCGAAGGTGATAGGGAGCCATGGAGTGTGTGTGAGCAGGGGAGGGACATGACTGGATTCAGATGTTCACAGGCTTTCCCTGGCTCCCGTGTGAGAAACAGAGTGTGTGGGAATTGCACAGAAGCCAGAAGGCCAGGAAGGAGACAATGATGACTGCATTTGCCTGGGTAGCAGGTTATTGCTTTAAGTCCCAAAACAGGCTGGGGGCGGTGGCTCACGCCTGTAATCCCAGCACTTTGGGAGGCCGAGGCGGGCGGATCATGAGGTCAGGAGATCGAGACCATCCTGGCAAACACGGTGAAACCCCGTCTCTACTAAAAATACAAAAAAAAAAAAAAAATTAGCCGAGCATGGTGGGGGGCGCCTGTAGTCCCAGCTTCTCGGGAGGCTGAGGCATGAGAATGGCGTGAACCCCGGAGGCGGCAGAGCTTGCAGTGAGCTGAGATTGCGCCACTGCACTCCAACCTGGGCGACAGAGTGAGACTCTGTCTCAAAAAAAAAAAAAAAAAGTCCCAAAACAACCCATTAAATGCAGTCTGATTAGCCCCATTTTACAGAGAGGGAAACTGAGGCACAGAGGGACTATTTCTGTTGAGACAAAACTGGCAAATATTCCACTCATTGACTTTACCATAGTCGTCTTAGCCAGGTCCCTAATGGGCTGTTACTATAAGGCTGTAGCAAAAATCCTTTACTTCCTATGTTCCTCTAACTCAAATTCCTTTCCTAAGGAAAAATGTTCTGCTTGAGGTAACTGGGTTAAAAGATGGAAACATTTTTTTTTCCTGAATGTCAGTGGGTTTTGTCAATTTCTCACTTCCCCCAAGCTAGATGTGTGCGGGCGGTGAATGGCTGTCTCACAGCAGCTTTGCCAGCATTGAGGTTTATTATTTTCTTAATTTTTGATGTGTGTTATCGACTGTGGCCTTTGGCCAAGTCTGTCCTCATAGGCTGTGTCCTGCTGTCTCCCTATGGGATGATGAATGTGATCAGGTCCCCACGAGCTGTCTTTCATACTCCTGACAGCCAACCCAGCTGGAGCTTCCAGAAGGCTGTCAAGGACCAGCGCCTGGAGTGGAGGTCACCTACCAACTGCAGCTCCACATGCTGTCCTGCCCGTGTAAGGCCAAGGCCACCAGGACCCTGCCCCTGGAGAAAATGCCCTATCTCTCGGGTGCTGCCTACAATGTGGCTGTCATCTCCTCGAACCGATTTGGTCCTGGCCCAAACCAGACATGGCACATTCCTGCTGACACCCACACAGGTGCCTCCTCTGGGTGGGGAGGGCAGTATGAGGGCCCCTCAGAGCTGAGCACCTACTCTGAGCCTCAGCTAGACCAGGGTGAGAGGAGTGAAGCAGAAAATTTTAAAGCAGTGCCTAATTTAGGGGTATATCAAAAATTCAGTAATCAGCCGAGTGCAGTGGCTCATGCCTGTAATCCCCATGCTTTCGGAGGCCAAGGCAGGCGGATCATTTTTAGTAGAGATGGGGTTTCACCACGTTGGCCAGGCTGGTCTTGAACTCCTGACCTCAGGTGATCTGCCTGCCTTGGCCTCCCAAAGCACTGGGACTACTAGCGTGAGCCACCATGCCAGCCTAATTTTTGTATTAAAAAGTAGAGATGGAGTTTCACCATGTTGCCCAGGCTAGTGATCCACCTGCCTCAGCCTCTCAAAGTGCTGGGATTACAGATGTGAGCCACCGTGACCGACCTACTATTATTATTATTTTTGAGCTAGGTTCTCAGTCTGTTGGCAGACTAGAGTGCAATCATGCATGGCTCACTGCAGCCATGAACTCCCAGACTCAAGTGATCCTTCCGCCTCAGCCTCCAGAGTAGCTGGGACTACAGCCGTGCACCACCACACCTGGTTAATTTTTAATTTTTATTTTTTGTAGAGACAGGTCTCCCTATGTTGCCCAGGCTGGTCTCGAACTCCTGGGCTCAAGCGATCCACCCATCTCCACCTCCCAAAGTGCTAGGATTACAGGTGTGAGCTGCCACACCCAGCCTGGTCCCATATCATAGTGAAATGGTGCCTGTAAAATTCTCAGCATTGGCTTGGCACATGCAGTCGGTACTCAATAAACGGCTGTTGCTATCCCCAGAATTGCAAGCAGTATCCGTCTCTGACATTCGTGCAGACACCCTGGCGGGAGGGAGTGGGAGAGATTTGCCCAGGGACTGAGTGGGTGTGTGCTCGTGCTTCTGAGTTTGGCATGAGACCACCAGTGGGGCCAGTCAGGCCGGGGAGCCTGGTCTTGCATCTCACTCTCCGCCCAGGCGAGGCAAGCGGTAGGCGGCCAGGTATCTGCCGCAGCCGGAGACGCCTACAAGGCTGGAGGTGGGTGTAATGGCAGTACAGGAAGCCCTCATGGTGAATATCCTGGCAAGGAGACAGCAGTTAGGCTGGAGGAGGACTCAGCTCATTCAAACACCATCTGCTGACTGGATGCGGCGGATCACGCCTGTATCCCAGCACTTTGGGAGGCCAAGGCAGGTGGATCACTGGAGGTCAGGAGTTTGAGACCAGCCTGGGCAACACGGTGAAACCCCGCCTCCACCAAAAAAAAAAAAAAAAAAAAAAAATTAGCCGGGCATGGTGGCACGTGCCTGTAGTCCCAGCTACTCGCGAGGCTGAGGCAGGAGAGTCGTTTGAACCCGGGAGGAGGAGGTTGCAGGGAGCTGAGATCATGCCACTGCACTCCAGCCTGGGCGACAGAGCAAGACTCTGTCTCCAAAGAAAAAAAACAAAAAAAAACAAACGCCATCTGCTACCCTCTTTGTGCGTGACTCCCCAGGCAGCCTCCAGTGCAGGGAAACAGCCAAACACAGACACCCTGGCCTGTAGGGTCAGAGGTATAGACGAAAGGGTGGGAGAGAGGCTGCAGGAGCCAGAGAAGGGGGCTGGGGAGAGGGACGGCAACTGTCTGATGGGTCTCTCCCTTCTCCTTCCAGAACCAGTGGCTCTGAATATCAGCGTCGGAACCAACGGAACCACTATGTATTGGCCAGCCCGGGCTCAGAGCACGACGTACTGCATTGAATGGCAGCCCGTGGGCCAGGAAGGAAGCCTTGCCACCTGCAACCTGACTGCGCCGCAAGACCCGGATCCGGCTGGAATGGGTAATGGCCTGGAATGGCCTGCCTCTGCTCCTCCTCTGTGCCCTCCCTTTTAGCTCCTGGTGGGTTCAAACCTGCAGGGAAGGCACATAGCGGGTGTCTAAGGCCCAGAGAGGTGTTGCTGCTTACTCAAGATCACACAGAGGTAGGGACAGGGTGAGGTTCGGAGCCTCTCACCCATATGGGTCTGGAACCTCCTGCTGGCATCCTGAGCTCAGTTCCAGGCAGATTGCACACCTGCAGGTAATGAATCTCACATCCTAAGGTGTTTGTTAAATATTCAACTGCGCCAGGGAAGGTGGCAGTTCGTGAGATGCTGGTGGCAAATTAATGAGTCTTTAGGGAAAGAGGGGACTGTGAGGCTCAGGTAGCCTCTCACTCTCCTGCTTCCTGCTCTGGGCCTTGCCAGAGCCCCAGAAAGCCTCAACCTCAGCCTATTCCTTGAGGAATTCACAGCCTGAGGAGACAGAACTGGACACGGAACCCCTGACCCCACTGGCCTGGCAAGGTGGCTAACGCCTGTAATCCCAGCACTTTGGGAGGCTGAGACAGGTGGATCACCTGAGGTCAGGAGTTCGAGACCAGCCTGGCCAACATGGAGAAACCCTGTCTCTACAAAAAATATAAAAATTAGGCAGGCATGGTGGTACACATCTGTAATCCCAGCTGCTCAGGAGGCTGAGGCAGGAGAATACCTTGAACCCGGGAGGTGGAGATTGCAGTGAGTCAAGATCGCGCTATTGCACTCAAGCCTGGTTAACAGAGCAAAACTCCGCCTCAAAAAAAAAAAAAAAAAAAAAAAGAAGCCCTGGTTCCATGGAGTAAGGGCTGGGTTAGAGGAGGATGGGGATGGGGTTGGGGGCATTGCACAGAGAGGAGATCCTGGAGGAGGGGATATTGGTGCAAGGGCTTTGAAGCATGAGTAGGAGTTTTCTGGGGGTTCCTGGCAGCTGGCACAGCCAATGCAAAGGTGCAGAGGTGGGAACACAATCTACTGAATGGCCTGGTCTTTGCTTATCCTTCCAGCAACCTACAGCTGGAGTCGAGAGTCTGGGGCAATGGGGCAGGAAAAGTGTTACCACATTACTATCTTTGCCTCTGCGCACCCAAAGAAGCTCACCTTGTGGTCTACGGTCCTGTCCACCTACCACTTTGGGGGCAATGGTAAGTGACCCAAACCTGCAGGTTTACATTATTTTTTCTTTTTAAATAATTAAGAAAAAGAATAGAGGCTGGGCGTGGTGACTCACACATGTAATCCCAGCACTTTGGGAGGCCAAGGTGGGTGGATCACCTGAGGTCAGGAGTTTGAAACCAGCCTGGCCAACATGGTGAAACACTGTCTCTACTAAAAATACAAAAATTAGGCCGGGCGCGGTGGCTCAAGCCTGTAATCCCAGCACTTTGGGAGGCCGAGACGGGCGGATCACGAGGTCAGAAGATCGAGACCATCCTGGCTAATACGGTGAAACCCCGTCTCTACTAAAAAATGCAAAAAACTAGCCGGGCGAGGTGGCGGGCGCCTGTAGTCCCAGCTACTCGGGAGGCTGAGGCAGGAGAATGGTGTAAGTCGGGGGGCGGAGCTTGCAGTGAGCTGAGATCCGGCCACTGCACTCCAGCCTGGGCGACAGAGCGAGACTCCGTCTCAAAAAAATAAATAAATAAAAATAAAATAAAATAAATAAATAATAAATAAATAAATAAAAATACAAAAATTAGCCAGGTGTGGTGGTGGGTGCCTGTAATCCCAGCTTCTCGGGAGGCTGAGGCAGGAGAATTGCTTGAACCCATGAGGCAGAGGTTGCAGTGAGCCAAAATCGTGCCACTGTACTCCAGCCTGGGCGACAGAGCAAGAATCTGTCTCAAAATAAATAAATAAAGTAAAATAGAGACAGGGTCTCGCTGTGTTGCCCAAGTTGGTCTCAAACTCCTGGACTAAAGTGATCCTCCCACCTTGGTCTCCTGAAGTGCTGGGATTACAGGTGTGAGCCACTGCACTCAGCCACCTGCAGGTTTATCTCTATGGAGGATTCAGCAGGAACTTTCAGTGTCAGGAGAAGAGAATGAACATTTAGAGGCACCTGCAGCACATCAGGCCAGCCATATGGAGGTCAGCTCAGTGGACAGCAAAGACATTCTGAGTGGCATTGTTCATATTTTTCTTTTTTTGGAGACAGAGTCTTGCTCTATTTCCTAGGCTGGAATGCAGTGGCACAATCATAGCTCACTGCAGCCTCGAACTCCTGGGATCAAGTGATCTTCCCACCTCGGCCTCCTGAGTAGCTGGGACTACAGGCATATGCCACCATGGATGGCAAATTTTTTTCTTTCTCTAGAGACAGGCTCTCACTATGTTGCCCAGGCTGGTCTTCTGGTCTTGAACTCCTGGGTTCAAGAGATCCACCAACCTCAGCCTCCCAAAGTGCTGAGATCACAGGTGTGAGCCATTCTGTCTGGCTTAACAGCATTGTCCTTTTTTTTTTTTTTTTTTTTTGAGACAGAGTCTTGCCATGTTGCCCAGGCTGGAGTGCAATGGTGGCACAATCTTGGCTCACTACAACCTCCGCCTCCCGGGTTCAAGCGATTCTCCTGCCTCAGCCTCCCGAGTAGTTGGGATTATAGATGTGCGCTACCATGCCTGGCTAATTTTTTGTATCTTTAGTAGAGACGGGGTTTCAGCCTGTTGGCCAGGCTGGTCTCAAACTCCTAATCTCGTGATCCACCTGCCTTGGCCTCCCAAAGTGCTGGGATTACAGGTGTGAGCCACTGCACCCGGCCAGCATTGTCCATTTTATAGATAGGAAAACTGAGGCCCAGGGAAGGAAAATGACAGTGACTGAGTGGCAGAACCAGAATTAAAACCCAGCCCACCTGACTCTGTGGCCAATGCTACCCCCGTCTCTGGACAGTGGGAGGCTGGGCATTCAGGAAGTGCTCAACCAGCACTCCTTTTTTTTTTTTTTTTTTTTTTTTGAGACAGAGTCTCACTCTCTGACCCAGGCTGGAGTGCAGTGGCACAATCTTGGCTCACTGAAACCTCTGCCTCCTGGGTTCAAGCGATTCTCCTGAATCAGCCTCCCAAGTAGCTGGGATTACAGGCGCCCACCACCATGCCCGGCTAATTTTTGTAGTTTTAGTAGAAACAGGGTTTCACCATGTTGCTCAGGCTGGTCTCAAACTCCTAACCTTAAGTGAGCTGCCCTCCTTGGCCTCCCAAAGTCCTGGGATTACAGGCATAAGTCGCCATGGCGGGCTTTTTTTTTGTTTTGTTTTGTTTTGTTTTTTAAGACAGGGTCTTGCTCTGTCACCCAGGCTGGAATGCAGTGGGCGACATCTAGGCTCACTGCAACCTCTGCCTCCTGGGCTCAAGTGATTCTCCTGACTCAGTCTCCTGAGTAGCTGGGATTACAGGTGCCCGCCACCATGCCTGGCTAATTTTAGTATTTTTAGTAGAGAAGGGGTTTGCCATATTGGCCAGGCTGGTCTCGAACTCCTGGCCTCAAATGACTCACCCACCTCGGCCTCCCAAAGTACCGGGATTACAGGCGCGAGTCATTGTGCCAGGCCTCGACCAGCACTCTTGGCGTTTACTATGACAATGGTACTGGTTGCAGCCTCAGCAGCTGGGACACCGCACCACGTCTCGGTGAAGAATCATAGCTTGGACTCAGTGTCCGTGGACTGGGCACCATCCCTGCTGAGCACCTGTCCCGGCGTCCTAAAGGAGTATGTTGTCCGCTGCCGAGATGAAGACAGCAACCAGGTGTCAGGTACGTGAGGCAGTGCAGATGTGGCTCGGGTAAGAAGGGAGTATCCTAGCCTGAGATCTCCTTTGCTGTGTGACCCTGGGCACCTTGCTGTCCCTCTCTGAGCCTTGGTTATCAGACCCTTAAAACAAGAGAATTGGCCGGGCGCGGTAGCTCGTGCTTGTAATCCCAGCACTTTGAGAGGCCAAGGGGGGTCAATCAGCTGAGGTCAGGAGTTGGAGACCAGCCTGACCAACTTGGAGAAACCCCGTCTCTCCTAAAAATATAAAATTAGGCCAGGCGCGGTGGCTCAAGCCTGTAATCCCAGCACTTTGGGAGGCCGAGACGGGCGGATCACGAGGTCAGGAGATCGAGACCATCCTGGCTAACACGGTGAAACCCCGTCTCTAATAAAAAATACAAAAAACTAGCCGGGCGAGGTGGTGGGCGCCTGTAGTCCCAGCTACTCAGGAGGCTGAGGCAGGAGAATGGCGTAAACCTGGGAGACGGAGCTTGCAGTGAGCTGAGATCCGGCCACTGCACTCCGGTCTGGGCGACAGAGCGAGACTCCGCCTCAAAAAAAAAAAAAAATATGTATATATATATATATATACACACATATAAAATTAGCCGGGTATGGTGGTTCATGCCTGTAATCCCAGCTACTTGGGAGGCTGAGGCAGGAGAATCACTTGAACCCGGGAGGCAGAGATTGCAGTGAGCCGAGATTGCACCGCTGCACTCCGGCCTGGGCGACAGAGTGAGAACTCTGTCTCAAAAAAAAAAAACAAAAACAAACAAAAAACAAAAACAAGAGAATTATACTTCAGGTTTTTTTTTTTTTTTAATTTAATTTAATTTTGTTTTATATCCACCCGTCTTGGCCTCCCAAAGTGCCAGGATTACAGATGTGAGCCACCATGCCTGGCCTTTTTTTTTTTTAAATTTTATAGCCAGGGACTCACTCTGTGCCCAGGCTGGAGTGCAGTGGTGCCATCATAGCTCACTGCAGCCTCAACCTCCTGGGCTCAAGCGATCCTCCCACCTCAGCCTCCCTAGTAGCTGGAAACAGAGGTACACACCACCATGCACAGTTAATATTTTATTTTTTGTAGAAACAAGGTCTTGCTATATTGCCCAGGCTGGGGTTTTTTTCTTTTTTTTTCTTTTCGAGAGGGAGTCTGGCTCTGTCACCCAGGCTGGAGTGCAGTGGCACAATCTCAGCTCACTACAACCTCCGCCTCCCGGGTTCAGGCAATTCTCCCGCCTCAGCTTCCCAAGTAGCTGGGATTACAGGCACCTGCCACCATGCCTGGCTAATTTTTGTATTTTTAGCAGAGACGGGGTTTCACCGTGTTGACCAGGCTGATCTTGAGCTCTTGACCTCAGGTGAACCACCCGCCTTGGCCTCCCAAAGTGCTGGGATTACAGGTGTGAGCCACCATGTCCGGCCTCGCCCAGGCTGGTTGCAAACTTCTGACCTCAAACTATCCTCCCACCTTGGCCTCCCAAAGTGCTGGGATTAGTCATGAGCCACTGCACCCAGCTGAACTTGAGGGTCTTGATCACCCCTTGCAGACCCTGGAGAAGGCTGGGTGGGCACCAGCCAAGAGCTTACGGTGTGTTGGGTTCATCCATGGGAGGCTGCCCCTCACATGTAGCAGCAGCTGGACTCTCATCAGGCAGGGATGACTGTCTCCATGCCACAGATGAGGAAACCGAGGCCTGGAGGGGGGATCTGATGAGGGACAGGAAAGCCCACAAAATGGGGTCTAGCTGGGAGGGTTCTTGACTTTCCCCAGGAAAGAGTTCAAGCGCACGTCGGTGGTGTTAGAAACTTTTACTGAAGTGGCCATGTACGGCCGCAGCAGAAGTCCCGCTCCTTGCAGAGCGGGAACACCCCACAGGCAGGGTAGTTACCTCTCATATTTATACCCGCTTTTAATTATATGCAAATGAAAGGTCAGTTTATGCAGAAATATCTAGGATGAGGGTGGTAACTTCCGCGTTGTGGGATCATTGCCATGGACAGGGGTGGTAATTTCTGGGTGTTGCCATGGTAATGGTAAACTGACATGGCACACTTGTGGGCGTGTCTTATGGAAAGCCCAGGACCTGTTTTAGCTAGTCCCCAATTTGGTCCTGTGTCCAAGCCCTGCCTCCAGGGGTCCCAGGACTCAGGGTTGCCTCTCCCACTGCAGAGCATCCTGTGCAGCCCACAGAGACCCAAGTAACCCTCAGTGACCTGCGGGCTGGTGTAGCCTACACAGTGCAGGTGCGAGCAGACACGGCGTGGCTGAGGGGTGCCTGGAGCCAGCCCCAGCGCTTCAGCATCAGTGAGTGGAGGGGGTGGGACCCAGTTATTTGCACTGCGCTTCCCATAATGATCTTAGCAGCCCTGCCCTCACCCTCATTCCCTCCATGGCTCCCTACTGCCCTCAGGAGAAAGCAGCAGCTCAACCTGCCCCCATTGCCTTCTCTTGCAGCTTCCTCTCACACTCCAGGAGCCTTGCCCATGCAGGCCCTTCCCTCCCTCCTGCCTGGAATGTTTGTTTTCCCCACGGTCCAACTCCTATTCATCCTTCAAAACTCAGCTCAAAAGTTCCCTCCTCCAGCAAGCCTTCTCTGCCTCCTTCTGGCCATGCCCTTGTCTACAACTGTCCCTCCTCCCTGGTCTGACACCGTGGGTTGGGGGTAGATGTGTCAAAGTATCTGGGGGCTCTTGGGGAGGAGGGAGGTGCAGGAATCTGTTCATTGAGCGAGAAATAAATCAATGCAAAAATAAGGAGGATGCAGGCGAAGCCTGGTGCGGTGGCTCACGCCTGTAATCCCAGCACTTTGGGAGGCTGAGGCTGGAGGATTGCTTGAGCCCAGGAGTTCAAGACCAGCCTGGGCAACATGGTGAGACCTCATCTCTACAAAAAAATATTTTAAAAATAGTGGGGTGTGGTGGTACACACCTGTAGTCTCAGCTACTCAGGAGGCTGAGGTGGGAGGATGGCTTGAGCCCAGGAGTTCAAGGTTGCAGTGAGCCGTGACCGCACCACTGCACTCTGGCCTGGGCAACGGAGCAAGACCCTGTCTCAAAAAAAAAAAAAAAAAAAAAAGAAGAAGAAGAAGGAGAAAGAAGAAGAGGAAGAGGAAGAGAAGAAGAGGGAGGAGGAGAAGGAAGAGAAGGAAGAGAAGGAAGAGAACAACACAGGCTCTGTTGTCTGGGGTGCATGGTTA
Organism: Macaca thibetana thibetana; assembly: GCF_024542745.1. Taxonomy (NCBI): domain Eukaryota; kingdom Metazoa; phylum Chordata; class Mammalia; order Primates; family Cercopithecidae; genus Macaca; species Macaca thibetana. The sequence continues at coordinate 6,498,434 of NC_065596.1, forward strand.
TAAGAGATTCAGAGATCAAATGATCACTGTACATGCCACGGTGTCCTTTCAGTTCCAAGAGAACCAACTGGAACCCAGAGAACAAAAGAGTCAGGGTTGGTGTGGGGCAGGCAGGCCTGGGTCCAGGGGCAGCCACATGTGCCCTATGTGTAGGCTCTTGGAATTACGGAGTCTTTTTTTTGTTTTGAGACAGATTTTCACTCTTGTTGCCCAGGCTGGAGTGCAATGATGCGATCTCGGCTCACTGAAACCTCTGCCTCCTGGGTTCAAGAGATTCTTCTGTCTCAGCCTCCCGAGTAGCTGGGATTACAGGCACCCACCACCACACCCGGCTAATTTTTGTATTTTTAGTAGAGATGGGTTTCACCATATTGGTCAGGCTGGTCTCAAACTCCTGACCTCAGGTGATCTGCCCGCCTTGGCCTCCCAAAGTGCTGGGGTAATAGGCATGAGTCACTGTGCCCGGCCTGGAATTACAGAGTCTTGAACACTTCCTGCATTCCAGGCCTTTATTCCTTGACAGCTACTGGGCAGGTGGGTTCTGTGGTCTCCCAGTGAGAAGCCTGTGGCATGTGCACCAGGGTCAGCAGCAAGTTCATGGAGAAACCGGGCCCTCCCAGCTCTTTCCCTGAGGAAGAGGCAGGAGGTAGCCTTCTGCCAACCCACGCTCTCCCACCCCAGAAGTGCAGGTTTCTGATTGGTTCATCTTCTTCGCCTCCCTGGGGAGCTTCCTGAGCATCCTTCTCGTGGGCGTCCTTGGCTACCTTGGCCTGAACAGGTAATTGACACCTCTTACTGTTACCATAGCAATGGTAATGATGCCAGGCAGGGGAGCCCCAAAGTGGAGCTTAGCCCACTGATTGGGTTCTTGGCTCCGCCTAGGAAAGAATTCAAGGGCAAGCCAGAGGTAGAAGAAAACAGCTTTACTGAAGAAGCAGTTATAGCTCCGTGACTGCCTCTGCAGAGCACGGCTTCCCTGTAGGCGGAGAGTAGCCACTGAGAGAGGTTTTGCAGTCAGATTTATACTTACTTTTAATTGCATACAGATTAAGAGCGCAGTTTATGCAAAATTTCTTTTTCTTTTTTCTTTTATTTTCTTTTGTTGTTGTTGTTGTTTTGAGGTGGAGTCTTACTCTGTCACCCAGGCTAGAGTGCAGTGGCATGATCTTGGCTCACTGCAACCTCCTCTTCCCAGGTTCAAGCCATTCTCATGCCTCAGCCTTCCAAGTAGCTGGGACTACAGGTGCATGCTGTCACACCCAGCTATTTCTTTTGTATTTTTAGTAGATACAGGGTTTCACCATGTTGGCCAGGCTGGTCTTGAACTCCTGACCTCAAGTGATCCTATGCAGAAATTTCTAGGGAAGGGTAGTAAGTTTTGGGTCCTTGGGTCATTCCCATGGAAAGGGGCGGTGACACTGGTGGGCATGTCTGATTGAAAGCTGCTTTCAAGCCGGGCGCAGCGGCTCATGCCTGTAATCCCAGCACTTTGGGGGGCTGAGGCAGGCAGATCGATTTAGGCCACAAATTGGACACCAGTCTGGCCAACATGGCGAAACCTGTCTTTACTAAAGATACAAAAATTAGCCGGGTGTGGTGGCACGTATTTGTAATCTCAGCTACTCGGGAGGCTGAGGCAGGAGAATCAGTTGAACCCAGGAGGCAGAGGTTGCAGTGAGCCGAGATCGCGCCACTGCACTCCAGCCTGGGCAACAGAGTGAGACTCCATCTCCAAAAAAAAAAAAAAAAAAAAAAAATGCTCAGCTCCTCTCACCGTCCCCCTTTCCTCTTCAGGGCCACACGGCACCTGTGCCCGCCGCTGCCCACACCCTGTGCCAGCTCCGCCATTCAGTTCCCTGCAGGGAAGGAGGTAAGGACTCCTTTTCTAATCCTAAGTCTTTTTATTGGGTGCACACGCTGGACAAGGGTCACCCATTAGCTCATTTTATTCTCCCCCAATCCATCAAGGTAAGGACTCCAAAACCAGTGCTCCAAACCCCTTCCCATTTTAAAGACAGGCAAGCAGAGGTACATTTCCTGGCACTAGAAACAGAACTCAAAGTGGCTTTATTATAAAGGGCACCTGATGGAAAAATCCTAAGGGAGTGGGCTTCTAGATATGGCTGAATCCAGCGACTGGGGTCTATCTCAGAGCTGCCCATTCAGAGTTCTCCCCCAGGCATGCTGAGCCTTCTCTGATTGGAAGCAGAGTGTCCATTCTCCCCATTACCTAGGGCAACAGTCTCAGGGCCATCACTGATTGGTCCAGCTTGGTTCACAGGCTCTTCCCTGAGCCTATGGCTGGAACCAGAGGGTTAGGGAAGGGTCTGATGGGTGGGCTGGCCAGGGTCACATGACCAGTGCTAGAGCTGAGGTGGGGCCACTGCACTGTCAGCCACACCATCTGTGAAAAGAGGGGAGGGAAATTTCCCAAAGAGAGAAGGAAGTGCTCTTCCTAGGAGGGGCTGAATGGGGGTCAGTGAGGCAGAGTTCATCCTCAAATTGGTCTCAGGATATATATATATATATATATATATATATTTCTTTTTTTATGGAGTCTTGCAATGTCACCCAGCCTGGAGTGCAGTGGCACCATCTCGGCTCACTGCAACCTCTGCCTCCTGGGTTCAAATGATTCTCCTGCCTCAGCCTCCCAAGTAGCTGGAATTACAGGCGTGCACAACCAAGCTCAGCTAATTTTGGTATTTTTAGTAGCGATAGGGTTTGGCCATGTTTGCCAGGCTGGTCTCAAACTGCTGACCTCAAGTGATCCACCTGCCTCAACCTCCCAAAGTGCGAGGATGACAGGTGTGAGCCAGTGCGCCCATCCAGGTCTCAGGATTTTAGAGAATTTAGCCAGCAGAGACCCGGTCCGTTCCATCCTGCTGTGGATAGGAAGTAGAACTCTGCCCTACCCTCCCTCTGCAGACTTGGCAGTGGATCAACCCAGTGGACTTCCAGGAAGAGGCATCCCTGCAGGAGGCCCTGGTGGTGGAGATGTCCTGGGACAAAGGCGAGAGGACTGAACTTCTTGAGAAGGCAGAGCTACCTGAGGGTGCCCCTGAGCTGGCCCTGGATACACAGCTGTCCTTGGAGGATGGAGACAGGTGCAAGGCCAAGGTCCTGAGGCCCAGTGGGCCAGACGGTCAGGGGTGCAACCCTGCCCGGGGGTGAGGGGCTAGATGTCCATCCCTCCTGGAAGATCAGGGCCTGGAGGCTTGAAGGAGAAACGGGAACATCCACTTTGTCTTACAGACAGGAAGAGCGACTATCTCAATCACAACGGCTGGTTATTAAGCACTTATGGCATACCCAGCCCATTCCATCCACTCACATGATTCCCTACCAAATTCCCACAACCACCCCCTGAAAGGAACCATAACTGTTGTATTTTACAGATGTGATCACTGAGGCTCAGAGAGGGTGAGTGACTCGCCTGAGGCTACGCAGCACACACAGGAGTCAAATTTGGACCCAGATAACCCAGAGCTCCTCCAGGCTCTAGTGCACCTGCCTCCTGTCTGCCCGGCACCTGTTGCCACGAATCCTGTGGGGGAACCCTAGATGCTGCCATGAAATAGAAGCTGCTGCACCCTGCTGGGCCTGGCATCCGTGGAGCAGGAGCAGACCCTGCCATTGACCTGTTCTGGAGTAGAATAGACTGGGAATGGGGGCAAAGGGGACTCAGATGGATCCCCGGACCCTGGGCTGGGCATCCACCCCCAGGAGCACTGGATGGGGAGTCTGGACTCAAGGGCTCCCTGCAGCATTGTGGGGTCTTGTAGCTCGGAGGATCCAGGCATATGGGGGAAGGGGACTGTAAACATTGTGGAAAAAATGATGGTCCTCCCATCCCATCCCCACCCCCCTATAAAATGGGGGTGATGACAATGACCTTACACAGCTGTTCAAAATCATCGTAAATGAGCCTCCTATTGGGTATTTTTTCCCGTTTGAAGCTTGAATGTCCTCAGAATCTCAAAACACGAGCCTTTGAGTTCATTCATTCATTCATTCATTCATTCCACATATATTTATTAATCTCTTCCTCTGGGTCTCCTCCAGGAGCACCTAATCTGGGGGAGACAGAGCCGGATGAGAGCTGGGAACCCTGCTAAGCTGGGACTGAGCAGGGCTTGAAGGGACGGCCTAGGGGGAGTGGAGCAGCCGGGTGCTCCCGTAACAGGAACCGTGGTTTGCCCCTACGCTCCTTCCTCTTCACGCCCAGCAACTCACAGCAGGACCCTTGCCCCCCTTACACACCCTGAATCCTCCCTCTTTCTGCCCACGCTCTGCAGCCGCCTCCCCCTGATCTCCACTGCGGTCTGAGCCGAGGTGTTGGGGGGCTCCTGAAATCCCACCCCAGTCCCGGCGATTAGCAAGTAGTCTCAGATTCCCCCCATGGCCACCAGGTGGCAACAGCGGCGCGCGTTTCCCCGGCCGGACCCGCCCTGCCTCCTCCTACGGTGTTTGTTAAACAGACTTTTCCGGTTTCAGAGGAGGGGGATTAAAGCCCAGAACTACTGAATTTTGTGGCAAAAAAAGGATGAGACCTCTCGGGGAGAGACCTCTTGCAGCCAGTAGGGCCAGGAGGCAAGAGTCCCAGGCCCCGACCCTTTGGTGGGGGGACTTCCGTTTCCCCATGGATGCATCCAGATGGGGAAACAGAGGCCTGGGCTCCCGTGCCCTAGCCACAAAGTGGTTGCTCAGAGCTTTGCAGATGCCCCCCGCCCCGCTCCGGATCTGCCACATCCCAGCTTCTGCTCAAGCCGTTCCCTCCACCAGGCTTGCTCTCCCTTGAGCGTTTATCTTCCTTTTTTTTTCTTTTTGAGACGGAGTTTCGCTCTTGTTGCCCAAGCTGGAGTGCAATGGCACAATCTTGGTTCACTGCAACCTCCGCCTCCCGGGTTCAAGTGATTCTCCTGCCTCAGCCTCCCAAGTAGCTGGGATTACAGGTGCCCGCCACCATGACCAGCTAAAAATTTTTTGTGTTTTTAGTAGAAATGGAGTTTCACCATGTTGGCCAGGCTCATCTCGAACTGCAGACCTCAAGATCCACCCGCCTTGGCCTCCCAAAGTTCTGGGATTGCAGGTGTGAGCCCTGGAGGCCCCTGGAGTTGGCCGCAAACCCACCCCTATGCACAGTCTCTTGGATGCGAGAAGTAGGAGACAGGCAATGTTTATTGTGTAGCAGCTGGGACTTTTGCCAGAGTGCATGGGGAAAATGCTCACCCTGCTTCCGCTAGTGGGAGGCTGAGCTGGACAGAGGGAAGCCTGGAGCTTGGAGCCTCTTTCCTTCCCACCGTGGGGACGCCTGCCTGAGAGAGGAGTCTGCAGGGAAGACAGCAGCATTGAGATGAAGCATTGGTTCCTGGATCCAGCCTTACCTGAAACCCAGTATTTTCCATCTGGTTCCTCTTTTTTAAAAAATATTTACCGGGCACAGTGGCTCATGCCTGTAATCCCAGCACTTTGGGAGGCCGAGGCAGGCAGATCACGAGGTCAGCAGATTGAGACCATCCTGGCTAACATGGTGAAACCCCGTCTCTACTAAAAATGCAAATATTAGCCAGGCGTGGTGGTGGGCACCTGTAGTACCAGCTACTCGGGAGGCTGAGGCAGGAGAATGGTGTGAACCCGGGAGGCAGAGCTTGCAGTGAGCCGAGATGGTGCCACTGCACTCCAGCGTAGGTGACAGAGCGAGACTCTGTATCAAAAAAATATATAAATATAAATAAATAAATAAATAAATAAATATTTTAGACTGGGCGCAGCGGCTCATGCCTGTAATCCCAGCACTTTGGGAGGCCGAGGCAGGTGGATCACCTGAGGTCAGGAGTTTGAGACCAGCCTGGCCAACATGGCGAAACCCTGTCTCTACTAAAAATACAAAAATTAGCCGGGTATGGTGGCAAGCGCCTATAATCCCAGCTACTTGGGAGGCTGAAGCAGGAGAATCGCTTGAATCTGGAAGGTGGTGGTTGCAGTGAGCCGAGATTGTGCCACAGCACTCCAGCCTGGGCAACAGAGTGAGACTCGGTCTCAAAAATAAATAAATAAATAAATAGATATTTTATTTTTATTTTTTATTTATTATTTATTTTTTGAGACAGGGTCTCACTCTGTTGCCCAGGCTGGAATGCAGTAGCGCCATCTTGGCTCACTGCAACCTCCACCTCCTGGGATCGAGTGATCCTCCAGCCTCAACCTCAGGCTCGAGCCACCCCGCCCAGCTAATTTTTTTGTATTTTTTGTGGAGACGGGGTTTTGCCATGTTGCCCAGGCTGGTCTCAAACTGCTGAGCTCAAATGATCCACCTGCCTTGGCCTCCCAAAGTGCTGGGATTACAGGCATGAGCCACTGCACCCGGCCTCAGTTCCCTGTTTTGATGAAGCCACTTTGAGTCCTTCTTCTGCCCCTAGAAAATGACCAACTGGAGGTTCTTTCTGGGCCTCTGCTTGCCCATCTATAAAATACGAAGGGGTGGCCGGGCGCGGTGGCTCAAGCCTGTAATCCCAGCACTTTGGGAGGCCGAGACGGGCGGATCACGAGGTCAGGAGATCGAGACCATCCTGACTAACACGGTGAAACCCCGTCTCTACTAAAAAATACAAAAAAAAAAAAAAAAATACGAAGGGGTTTGGAGTCCTTTTCTCAATGGGTTCAGCAAGTTTGCTTAGCAGGGCCCTGGCCTGGTAAATATTGAGCAAGGGCTGCTATACAACTATTACTCCAGGGCTCCTCAGAGCAGCCATGCCTCAGCTTCTCCCAGCAGTTCCGGGGGTCAGGACGATGTTAGCCCCCATTTCACAGCTCAGTTTCATTCATTCATTTAAGAAATCAGGGTCGGGCGCGGTGGCTCACCCCTGTAATCCCAGCACTTTGGGAGGCCAAGGCGGGCTGATCGCTTAAGCTCAGGAGTTCGAGGCCAGCCTGGCCAACCTGGTGAAACCCCGTCTCTACTGAAAATACAAAAATTAGCCAGGTTTGGTGGCACACGCCTGTAGTCTCAGCTACTTGGGAGGCTGAGGGCTGAGGTGGGAGAATCACCTGAGCCTGGGGAGGTCAAGGTTGCAGTGAGCTGAGATGATGCCACTGGACTCCAGCCTGGGTGACAAAGTGAGACCCTGTCTCAAAAAAAAAAAAAGTCAGCATCGAGTGCCTACTGTATAACAGGCCCCATCTTGCACAAGTCAGGATCTTCTTGATCATGAGGGACTCTTACCTGGGTGGGAAGGCGGACACTAATCTAATGATCACACAGAGAGTTATGAGAAACCGTAAGAGTGACGAGTGGGGATGTGAGGAGTAGGGAGTGAGGGAAGGCTTCCTGGAGGAGGCAATGCTGGACTAAGGTGGTAAAGAGGGGCCAGAAGAGGGAATGCAAAGGCCCTGAGGTGGCTAGTGGGGAATGGATGGGGGATGGGGGAAGAGGTTGTTGCCCACGTGAGGCTGGGAGCGTATGGGCCAGAGTTGTTTTTTTTCTTTTGAGATGGGGTCTCGTTCTCTCACCCAGGCTGGAGTGCAGTGGCGTGACCACAGCGCACTGCTGCCTCGACCTCTCGGGATCAACTGTTTCTCCTTCCTTAGCCTCCTGTGTAGCTAGAACCACAGGCATGTGCCACCACACTCAGCTTAGTTTATTTGATTATTTGTAGAGAGAGAGTTTCACCATATTTCCCAGGCTGGTCTCTTACTCCTAGGCTCAAGTGATCCTCCTGTCTTGGCCTCTCAACGTGCTGGGATTACAGGCATGAGCCACTGCACCCGTGGGCTAGGGTTTTCTTCTTGGGTTGTGGGGTCCTGGAGCTGGAGAGTCAGGGCCTGACTGGTGAGATGTTCAGAGTTTATTCTGGCTGCGGTTCAGCTGGAAGTAAGTGATTCATCTTGTGAGCCTCAGTTTTCCGGTCCATAAAATGGATGTGGTCAGGCAGCCTCTCCAGAGCCTCTGCCCCTCTTCCCACCTCCCTTCCTCTGTCTGTCTTTCCTGATCCATCTTTTCCCTTCTCCACGGCTCCCACCTATAGGTGGGAAGCCTGTCTCCATCAGGGAGCTAGGCTGCCTCAGTTTACCTCCCCAGGTGCCTTCCTTCTCCATCTCTCCAGTAGCCTCTGGGTGTGGCCAGAAACAGATGTTGTCTCTGCCTCTGCCCTTGAGCCAGGATGGGACTGAGGTGTCAAGAGGTTTCTGGGGACCATGGGCTGCAGGAGATGACCCCTGGACTCAGGGTAGCTCCTGGCCTGGCCCCTGATACTTTATTATCTGTGCCCAGATGCCAAGCCTTCTGCCCAGGAAGCCCCTTCTTTTTTTTTTTTTTTTTTTTTTTTTTTTTTTTTGAGACGGAGTCCCGCTCTGTCGCCCGGGCTGGAGTGCAGTGGCGCGATCTCGGCTCACTGCAAGCTCCGCCTCCCCGGTTCACGCCATTCTCCTGCCTCAGCCTCCCGAGTAGCTGGGACTACAGGCGCCCGCCACCGCGCCCGGCTAATTTTTTTTTTGTGTGTGTGTGTGTGTTTTTAGTAGAGACGGGGTTTCACCGTGTTAGCCAGGATAGTCTCGATTTCCTGACCTTGTGATCCGCCCGTCTCGGCCTCCCAAAGTGCTGGGATTACAGGCTTGAGCCACCGCGCCCGGCCAAGAAGCCCCTTCTTCCAAATCTGCCCTCTGCCCATTTCTCTCTCTTTTTAACTCATTTCTTTCTTTAAAAAAAAAAAATTTAAAGTAGAGACAGTCTTGCTATGTTGTCCAGACTGGTCTTGAACTCCTGGGCTCAAGCGATCCTCCTGTCTCAGCCTCCCAAAGTGCTGAGATTACAGGCACGAGCCACTGAGCCCAGACTTACTCCCTTTTTTTTTTTTTTTTTAGATGGAATCTCACGCTGTCGCCCAGGAGGCTGGAGTGCAGTGGCGCCATCTCGGCTCACTGCAACCCCGCCTCCTGGGTTCAAGCAATTCTTCTGCCTCAGCCTCCTGAGTAGCTGGGACTACAGGCACCCACCACCATGCATGTATGGCTAATTTTTGTATTTTTGCTAGGGACAGAGTTTCACCATGTTGGCCAGGCTGGTCTCAAACTCCTGACCTCAGGCAATCTGCCCACCTCGGCCTCCCAAAGTGCTGGGATTGCAGTCGTGAGTCACCGCGCCCAGCCATTCCTCCTTTTTAAAGATACATTCACACACCATACAATTCACCAACTTAAAGTGTACAGTTGACACGCTTGCAATCCCAGCATTTTGAGAAGCCAAGGCGGGAGGATCACTTGAGCCCAAGAGGTTGAGGCTGCGGTGAACCATAATTGTACCACTGCACTCCAGCCTGGGTGACAGAGTGAGACCCTGTCTCAAAAAAAAAAAGTACAATTCAGTGGTTTTTGTACAATCACAGGTTCTAGAACATTTTCATCTCCCCAAAAAGAAAACCTGGTTCCATAGTAGCCACTCCCCATTCCCCTCCCCTAGCCCCTGGCAGCCACTAATCTGCTTCCTGTCTCTATGGATTGCCTGTTCTGGGCATTTCATATCAATGAAATCATACAATATGTGGCCTTTTTGTCTGTTCTTTTGTGAAAGAAACTCAGATGTTTTTGAAACCCATCCTCGTTATAGTGTGTGTCAGGGTTTCATTCTTTTTGTTGGCTGAATAGCATTCCATTGTGTGGATGTGTCACTATTCATTTATCCACTCTGCCATCGATGGACATTTGGGTGGTTTCCATTTTCTGGCTATTGTGGATAGTGGAGCTCTGAGCGTTTTGTGTACAAATTGGCATAAACACCTGTTTTCAGTTTTCTCCGTATATATCTAGGAGTAGAATCACAGGGTCACATGGTAACTCTGTGTTTAACTTCTGGAGGATCTGCCAACCTTTTCCACACGTCAGCTGTACCATTTCACATTCCCTCCAGCAAGGCATGAGGGTTCAAATTTCTCCACATCCTCATCAACACTTGCTATTTTCCTTTTTATTTTTTCTTTTTGAGACAGTATCTCGCTCTGTCACTCAGGCTGCAGTGCAGTGGCGTGATCTCGGATCACTGCAACCTCTGCCTCCCGGGTTCAAGTGATCATCCTCGTGCCTCAGCTTCCCAAGTAGCTGGGATTACAAACTCTTGCCACCAAGCCTGGCTAATTTTTGTATGTTTAGTAGAGACGGAGTTTCACTATGTTGGCCAGGCTGTTCTGGAACTCCTGAGCTCAAGTAACCCGCCCACCTCAGCCTCCCAAAGTGTTGGGATTACAGGTGTGAGCCACTGAGCCTGGCCACCTTTTTCTTATCGTTCTCCTTCTCCTCCTTCTCCTTTTCCTCCTCCTCCTCCTTCTTTTTTGATGATGTCTTGCTCTGTTGCCAAGGCTGGAGTGCAGTGGCGCTATCTTGGCTCACCACAATCTCCGCCTCCCAGATTCAAGAGATTCTCCTGCCTCAGCCTCCGGGTAGCTGGGATTACAGGTGTTAGCCACCATGCCTGGCGAATTTTTGTATTTTTAGTAGAAACGAGGTTTCACCATGTTGGCCAGGCTGGTCTTGAACTCCTGACCTTGAGTGATCTGCCTGCTTCAGCCTTCCAAAGTGCTGGGATTACAGGTGTGAGCCACTGTGTCCGGCCTCTCTTAATAATGGCCTTCGCAGAAGAAAAGTCTTACATTGCATGGAGTCGGGTTGATCTATTTTCCTTTGCTGGCTTGTGCTTTGGGTGCGCTACTTAAGTATCCTCCTGATCTTGATAAACCCCTCTTGCGGGCACCTCTCCCATCCTCCCCGCCCCCAGCCCCCACCTCTGGCCTGTCCCTCCCCCCTCCTCCCCTCCTCCTCTCCCCACCTCCCGCCCCAGTTTGGGGCAGTGGCCTGTGGCTCCGTCCCCGAATCGGAGGCCTCCATCAATGTTTAATAACTGAGCGGACGGAACCTTGGCGGAGACGGAGACACCCCGCCCGGCACCATGCGCTACGCGTCCCCACGGGCCGTGCCGCGATCACGCAGGGCCCCGCTTTCCAGGTGGGGAAACTGAGGCACCGGAAGATTGAGATGGGGACGCGACGTGCCTGGTCCCAGTGGTCGGGGCCACGGCCGGGCTCCCTCCCCGAGTCCTCCCCACCTTTCCTGGCCTGGAGCTGCTCCTGGCTCTGGTCCCCGCCCTGGCCTGACCCTGCCAGCAGGAACGGTCTGCTCCCCCGTGCGGTTCCTGCCGAAACCAAAATACCCAGGAGGAGGGGGAAAAAAACACCCGCCAGGCGGGCCGGGGGTGGGGGAGGGAGAGAGGGGCGGGTTTCTCCTCCGGGTTGGAGACTGAAGGGGCCAGGGATCACACAGTCGACAAACGTCTCAAGGGTCCAGCCGAGTCCTGGCTCTGCCTCCAACTAGTTGTGCAGCCAGGGCTTCTCTGAGCCTCAGTTTCCCCATCGGTGCAATGGGGTAGTTAACCCCCCGGGGGGCCTATGAGAGGTGAGAGGGAGCTAGGTGAAGGAGGTGCCCAACCCTCCAAGATATCATCACCTTTAATAATATTAAACCTTATGTGCTGGGATCAGGAGCTCCAGCCAGGGGCTCCTCTGGCTGGGGAGGAGGGCCCTCTTCTCCCAGTGGCTGGTCCTGTACCCCTAACCTCTTTTTTTTTTTTTTTTTTCCTTAACCAACTGAACAGCAGTGATCTTTATTTTATTTTATTATTATTTTGAGACGGAGTTTTGCTCTCCTTTCCCGGGCTGAAGTGCAATGGTGCAATCTCGGCTCACTGCAACCTCTACCTCCCGGGTTCAAGCGATTCTCCTGCCTCAGCCTCCCAAGTTGCTGTGATTACAGGTGCCCACCACCATTCCTGGCTAATTTTCATTTTGTTTTATTTTGAGATTCTGTATCTGTCTGTCACGCAGGCTGGAGTGCAGCGGTGTGATCATAGTTCACTGCAGCCTCCTGGGCTCAAGCAATCCCCCCACCTCAGCCTCCCAAGTAGCTGAGACTGCAGGTGTGTGCCACCAAGCCCAGCGAATTTTTGAATGTTTTGTAGAAAGAGCACTCACTCTGCTGCTCAGGCTGGTCTCAAATTCCTGGCCTCAAGCAGTCCTCCCATCTCTGCCTCCCAAAGTGCTGGGATTACAAACATGAGACACTGTGCCCCGGCCCCACCCGCAGCTTCCTATTTCCTTCCTCCCTCCCTGTCTCTCCTTATCTCTCATGTCTCATCTTCCTGTCTTTCTCTGTCTGTCTCTATTTCTCTGTCTTGCCTTTTTTTTTTTTTTTGACAGAGTCTCTATTGCCCAGGCTGGAGTGCCATGCGCGATCTCGGCTCACTGCAACCTCCGCCTCCCAGGTTAAAGTGATTCTCGGCCGGGGGCGCGGTGGCTCAAGCCTGTAATCCCAGCACTTTGGGAGGCCGAGACGGGCGGATCACGAGGTCAGGAGATCAAGACCATCCTGGCTAACACGGTGAAACCCCGTCTCTACTAAAAAATACAAAAAAAAAACTAGCCGGGCGAGGTGGCGGGCGCCTGTAGTCCTAGCTACTCGGGAGGCTGAGGCAGGAGAATGGCGTGAACCCAGGAGGCGGAGCTTGCAGTGAGCTGAGATCGCGCCACTGCACTCCAGCCTGGGCGACAGAGCAAGACTCCGTCTCAAAAAAATAAAACAAAAAAAAAAATAAAAAAATAAAAAAAAAAGTGATTCTCCTGCATCAGCCTCCCAAGTAGCCGAGATTACAGGCGTGCACCACTGCACTATGCTAATTTTTGTATTTTTAGTAGAGATGGTGTTTTACCACGTTGGTCAGGCTAATCTTGAACCCCTGGCCTCAGGTGATCCAACCTCCTCGGCCTCCCAAAGTGCTGGGATTATAGGAATGAGCTACCATGCCTGGCTTGTTTTGCCTCTTTTTGTCTCTCTCCCTGTGCCTCTCTCTCTCTCTCTCTTTGTCTCTTGTCTCTCTGTCTCTCTCCTTGTCTCTTTCTATGCCATCTTTTCTTTTTTCTTTTTCTTTTTGTAGAGATAAGGGTCTCATTATGTTGCCCAGGCTGATCTCTAATTCCTGGCCTCCAGCAATCCTTCCCCCTCAGCTTCCCAAAATATTTGTGTCATCTTTCTATCTTTGTCTATCTCATTTCTCATCTGTCTCCCTGTCTCTCTTTCCCTGTTTCTCTGTGTCTCTGTGTCTCTGTCTCATCTCTCTCTGTCTCTGTTTCACCTGTCTCTGTCTCTCCCTGTCTATCTTTCTGTGTCTCTCTCTCTCACTGCCTCCGTCTCTCTTTGTTTCTCTGTTTCTTTGTCTCTTTTTATTTTTGGAGACAGAGTCTCACTCTGTGGTCCAGGCTGGAGGGCAGTGGTGCAATCTCTGCTCACTGCGACCTCTGTTTCCCAGTTCAAATGATTCTCCTCCCTCAGCTTCCCGAGTAGCTGGGATTACAGGTCCCCCCACCATCATGCCTGGCTAATTTTTGTATTTTTGTAGACACGGGGTTTCACCATGTTGGTCAGGCTGGTCTCGAACTCCTGACCTCAAGTGATCCACCTGCCTCGGCCTCCCAAAGTGCTGGGATTACAGGCGTGAGCCATTGTGCCCGGCCCCACTTCCATTTTTAGGTGGGGAAATAGGGCCTTGTTCCCGAACAGTCTCGTGCAGGTGTCCCAGCCCCAGTGGCTTCATGGTCACCCTGGTCCAGCTGCTGGGCTCTGTGGCTCTCCAGCTATCCTGGGCCTCCCGTTCTAGGAGCCTGTCCCATAAATGGTCAGCCCAGAAAGTTCCACCCCGACATACTGGACGGTGACACCCCACCTCCCAGAGCTGGTTTTGCAGCAGGCAGTCTGACGCGAAGCCCAGGCCACGTCCCCGTGGTGTTGGCTGCTGCCTGGTGCAAGCCAGGAATGGGGACCGGAGGTGACGTTTAGGGCGAGGCTTTGGGCTCAGGTTTTTTTTCTTTTCTTTTTTCGGTATATAAACTTCTCGTTTTTTTGAGACGGAGTCTTGCTCTGTCGCCCAGGCTGGAGTGCAGTGGCCAGATCTCAGCAACGTCTGCCTTCCGAGTTCAAGAGATTCTCCTGCCTCAGCCTCCAGAGTAGCTGGGTCTACAGGCGTGTGCCACCACACCTGGCTAATTATTTGTATTTTTAGTAGAGACAGGGTTTCACCGTGTTAGCAGGATGGTCTCGATCTCCTGACCTCATGATCCGCCCACCTCGGCCTCCCAAAGTGCTGGGATTACAGGCGTGAGCCACCGCGCCCGGCCATAAACTACTAACTGACAAGGCCTACAGACTTATTTCTTCTTAGACACACCCACGGTACGGGTACGGCCACGGCAGCCAGTGGTCTTGGCGTGCTGGCTTCAGACACGAAGGCCCCAAAAGTGGTGCAGCCCTCTGTGGGCCCGAATTTTCTTCAGTCGCTCCAGATCTTCACGGAGCTTGTTGTCCAGACCATTGGCTAGGACCTGGCTATGTTTTCCATCCTTTACATCCTTCTGTCTGTTCAAGAGCCAGTCTGGGATCTTGTACTGCTGTGGATTCTGCATAGTGGTGATCACCCATTCCACGTCATCCTCCGTGAGTCTCCCGCCCTCTTGGTGAGGTCAATGTCTGCTTTGGTCAACACCACATGAGCATATCTTCCATCCACACCCTTAATGGCAGTGATAGCAAAGGCTATTTTCTGCCATCCATTGATGTTGGTGTTGAGTACTTGCAAAATATGCTGGAACTTTTCAGGAATCACTAGAGACACGGTGGCACGCTCTGGGGCTCCATGCCAGGCACCAGGCTCAGATTTGGGGTCTGGAAGCCCCACATTGCCCTCATCCTCTCTGGCTTTCGTCATGGGGGTGGGGGGGTGTGAAGAGGAAGGGACCCAGGCCCTTGGCATGAGGTTCCCTTCTTCAGGAAGCCCCCCACCTCCTGGATCGCTGGGGACCCCCAGCCCTGGGTACCTCCCTCCAGCCTAGCCTTGACCCTGTGGGAACCAGAATATCTCTATCCAGCCTGGACCTTCCCAAGCTGTTGCCTCGAGCATCGCCCCAAATAAGGCAGGCACCTGGAGGTGGCCAGGAATGAATGAACATGAATGAGCAAATGAATCATATATAATCTTACAAACTCAGAAACGTAAGGCCATACAAATAGAAATCTGGCCAAGGTTGGTGGCTCAAGGCTGTAATCCCAGAACTTTCGGAGGCGGAGGCTGTAGGATTGCTTGAGCCCAGGAGTTCAAGACTAGCCTGCGCAACATAGTGAGATCCTTTCTCTACAAAAAATTGAAAAAAATGTGGCTGGGCATGGTGGCAGGTGCCTGTAGTCCCAGCTACTCAGGGAGGCTGAGGTAGGAGGATCGCTTGAGTCCAGGAGCTTGAGACTGCCATGAGCTATGATCATGCCAATGCACTCCAGTCTGGGTGATATAGTGAGACCCTGTTTCTAGAAAATAAATAAATAAGTTTTGTTTGTTCATTTGTTTGTGATGAAGTCTTGCTCTGTTGTCCAGGCTGGAGTGCAGTGGCAAGATCTCAGCTCACTGTAACTTCTACCTCCTGGGTTCAACCGATTTCTCCTGCCTCAGCCTCTATAGTAGCTGAGATCACAGGCATGCGCCAACACACCTGGCTAATTTTTGCATTTTTAGTAGAGACGAGGTTTCGCCATGTTGTCTAGACTGGTCTTGAACTCCTGACCTCAAATGATCTGCCCACCTCGGCCTCCCAAAGTGCTAGGATTACAGGCATGAGCCACCGCGCCTGGACGATAAATAAGTATTTTTTTTTAATTAAAAAAATGCCTAAACCTGGATTTTTAGCATGTTGCAGGGGGCTCCCACCCAAGTTGAAGTTCTCAGAAGCTGGGAACTGAATAATGCATCTCGGGGTGGAATGTTTGATGACCCCCAGCAGCGTGCCATCTCAAGAGCAGGGGTCTAGTGTCAAGGCTCGGGGTTCTAATCCTGCCTCTGCTGCTAGTCAACCTGGAAAACCACTTCGCCTATATGAGCCTCAGTTTCCCCATCTGTAAAACAGGGTTGGTATCCATGTCTTGGGGTTTGGGGGTTAGTAAATGAATCTGTGGGAAGCTGAGTCAGGCCTATCGGCGTCCGTAGGTGGAAGAGCCTCTTCCCTCTGACAGGGAGGGGAATTATAGAGATAAAATCAAAGACAGGCCGGGGGCGGTGGCTCACACCTGTAATCCCAGCACTTTGGGAGGCCAAGACAGGCAGATCACTTGAGGTCAGGGGTTCAAGATCAGCCTGGCCAACATGGCGAAACCCCGTCTCTACTAAAAATACAAAAATTAACTGGGCATGCTGGTGTGCATCTGTAATTCCAGCTACTCTGGAGGCTGAGGCAGTAGAATTACTTGAACATGGGAGGTGGAGGTTGCAGTGAGCCGGGATCGTGCCACTGCGCCTCAGCCTGGGTGACAGAGTGAGACTCTGTCTCAAAAAAAAAAAGGAAAAACAGAGAGATGGAAGGTCAGGTTGCATCAGGCAGAAGCTGGCAACCCCTGTGACTCAGGGAGGTGCGGGGGCTCCCTCCTGGTCCCTGGCCACCTCTGAGCATCCCACCGGTTTCTTCCAGTTTTCCCTTTACTGAGATCCCTCTGCCCCCAGAGTCTCAGTCTCCTCCCTTCAGAGATGGGCTCACGCTGGCGCCCCTAAATCTTCTTCTTCCACTCATCCACCATCAAAATTGCTCCCACATCCGATTCCTTCTAATGAAGGTCCTTCTCCCTGGTCCAGACTATCCTTGCATCTTAGGACCAGCACAGGCACCCCTCTGTGGTCTCCTCGCTTCTCCCTTTATCCCCCAGAGATACCCCACCCTGGTATCCTGAGTCCAACTAGTCCTTCTTCTGTCTAGAAACCTCCATGGCTCCTACCTTCCTCAGAGCAAAAGCCAGAGCTCTCCCCCAGACCTCAAAGCCCTGCTTGGTCTCACTGCACCATTGCCTCTTCCCTACAACCCTGCTTAATCGACTTAGGCCACCTCAGCCTCCTCCAAGATCCTCCAGTGAGTCAGACAGGCTCCTGCCTCGGGGCCTGTCCAAAGGCTGTGCTTTCCCGGGGACCATCTTCCCATAGACGCCCATATGTCTCCCCCACCTCCTTTGGGTCTCGGTTCAAATATCATCGTCAATCACACTCTCTCTCCCTCCTCTGCCATCAAGAATTTGTATCTTGGCCGGGCGCGGTGGCTCAAGCCTGTAATCCCAGCACTTTGGGAGGCCGAGGCGGGCGGATCACGAGGTCAGGAGATCGAGGCCATCCTGGCTAACACGGTGAAACCCCGTCTCTACTAAAAAATACAAAAAACTAGCCGGGCGAGGTGGCGGCGCCTGTAGTCCCAGCTACTCGGGAGGCTGAGGCAGGAGAATGGCGTAAACCCGGGAGGCGGAGCTTGCAGTGAGCTGAGATCCGGCCACCGCACTCCAGCCTGGGCGACAGAGCCAGACTCCATCTCAAAAAAATTAAAAAATTTAAAGAATTTGTATCTTGGCCAGGTGTGGTGGCTATGCCTGTAATCCCAGCACTTTGGGAGGCTGAGGTGGGCGAATCACTTGAGGTCAGGAGTTCAAGACCAGCCTGGCCAACATGGTGAAACCTCATCTCTACTGAAAGTACAAAAGTTAACTGCGTGGTGGTGGGAGCCTGTAGTCCCAGCTACCAATCCCAGCTACTTGGGAGGCTGAGGCAGGAGAATCACTTCAGCCTGGGAGGTGGAGGTTGCAGTGAGCCGAGACTGTGCCACTGCACTCCAACCTGGGCAACAGAATGAGATTCCATCTAAAAAAATAATAATAATAATTTGTATCTCATTCATGGTGGTGTCTCCGGCTCCTCTACACAGCTGGGGCTTAATGAGTGTGCTCACAGATAATTATACGCTGATAATACCAGATGCCTGCTGTGCTGTAGGCCCTGGGCTGTGGTCTGGGGACACAGCTGGGGAAAATTGAGAGCAATCTCGTCCTTGTAGGACTCATGGTCTGGGGACAAAGGTGGGACCCAGAGGACATTATGCACCTGAAGCGATGCATCTGTAATGTGGAATCAGGTGTTGAAAAGTACGATGAATAAAGTAGAATACGTGACCAGATGCAGCAGGGGGAGCGCGTTGCCTGATCAGGCAGTCCTGGAATAGACGACATTTGGGGCCCAGGCCTGAATGAAGAGAGGGACATGCCCCTTTGCAGCAGCTCCGATGGCCATGTGTTTCTCACTGGTTCACAGATAAGGAAACTGAGGCTCAGAGAGGTGAAGTCACTTGTCCAGCATCCCCAAATCCAAACTCCCCAGCCAGGAGCCTGCAATCCCCTTTCCGCATGGTGCGCGGTTGCTGATGAGCAAACCAAAGTCCAGAGCAGCGCCGCCACGCCCCAAGGTCTCCCGGGAAGCTACTCTGCCCTCCTCCACCCTCCCTCTCCTCCCCCGCGCAGCTTTACTGGGGGACTTTCTCACAGGGAGGAAACAGCGACAGCTGGTTTCACAAGTAGGTGGCCCAAGCCACAGACCGGTTTCGGTTTGCAAACAGCTTCTGGCTCTGACTGCCTGCTGCTGGGCTGAGCAAACCCAGAGGTAAGAGACCCGTATCAATCCATAAGAGGAAATGGGCAATCAATCTGTCAGCTCAGGGTCTGGCTCGTGGGCAGCAGGGCCAGGGGATGGGGGTGCACTGAACCCTCATCTCCACTTAGTCTTGTCTTTTTTTTTTTTTTTTTTTTGAGAGAGAATCTCACTCTGTCGCCCAGGCTGGAGAACAGTGGCATGATCTCAGCTCACTGCAACCTCTGCCTCCCAGGTTCAAGCTCACTGCAGCCTCAGCCTCCAAAGTAGCTAGGACTATAGGCACACACCACCATGCTTGGCTATTTTTTGCATTTTTAGCAGAGACAGGGTTTCACCATGTTGCCCAGGCTGGTATCAAACTCCTGGCCTCAAGTGATCCGCCTGCCTCAGCCTCCCAAAGTGCCAGGATTACAGGCATCAGCCACCGCGCCCGGCCACCACTTTTTTTTTTTTTTTGAGACAGAGTCTCACTCCATCGCCCAGGCTGGAGTGCAGTGGCACAATCTCGACTCACTGCAACCTCCGCCTCCCAGGTTCAAGTGACTCTCCTGCCTCAGCCTCCTGAGTAGCTGGGATTACAGGCATGTACCACTATGCTCAGCTAATTTTTGTATTTTTGGTAGTGACAGGATTTTGCCACGTTGGCCAGGCTGGTCTCGAACCCCTGACCTCAGCCAAACCACCCTCCTCGGCCTCCCAAAGTGCTGGGATTATAGGCATCAGCCACAGTGCCCCGCCCTTCACTTAGTCTTAATCACCCATCCAATCAACAACTGATGCGTATTTTATGCTTTGCTGTATTCCTGCATTTTATTATTCTCCCAGCAAGCATATACTAAGTGTTTAGTGTGTACCAGATATTAGCTCATTTAAACATCTCAAACCACTGGAAAGCATCAACCTTGGCAATTATCTTGATTTCAGACTTCTCTCCAAAATTGGGAGAGAATAAATTTCTGTTGTCTGGAGCCGCCCAGGTTGTGCAAATTTGTTACATTAGCCCCAGGAAACTTAGACAGTCCCCTCTCCAACCCCAAGTATTAACTCCCCTGTCCTCCTGCAGGTCCTCCAGGTCTGAGAGGGTAGTGCCTACCTCCTGCACTCTGGCCAGGAGCAGGAAGGTGTGTGTTTCTCTTTGGGGATTTCTGGAGCATGTGGGTTGTAGACTCAGAGACACTTGGAAACTCCAGAGGTTTTTCCCAAGTGTCAGCACTATTCACCCTCCCCCAGCCATTTGTGAGTTTCTCATGAATGTATCTTGGGAAACACTTGGTATTGGTGGATTTTGTAGCTTTTGACAATCAAATGGCGTCTACCTGGTGTTTTAATTTGTATCTTCCTGATCCCCAATAGATGATCATCTCCTTGCCATCTCATGTGCCACTTGCCACATGAAGATTTCCTCCTTCGTGAAATCTTACTCTGTGTTCTTTGTGGTGTTCATTATAGGAATTCTTTTTTTTTTTTTTTTTTTTTTTTTTTTTTTTTGAGACGGAGTCTTGCTCTGTCGCCCAGGCTGGAGTGCAGTGGCCCGATCTCAGCTCACTGCAAGCTCCGCCTCCCGGGTTTGCGCCATTCTCCTGCCTCAGCCTCCCGAGTAGCTGGGACTACAGGCGCCCACCACCTCACCCGGCTAGTTTTTTGTATTTTTTAGTAGAGACGGGGTTTCACCGTGTTAGCCAGGATGGTCTCAATCTCCTGACCTCGTGATCCGCCCGTCTTGGCCTCCCAAAGTGCTGGGATTACAGGCTTCAGCCACCGCGCCCGGCCAGGAATTCTTTATATATGTTTGATAGTATTCCTCCATCTGTTGAGTATATTGCAAATATCTTCCCCTAATTTGTCACTTATCTTTTTGTTTTGTTTTGAGACCGCATCTTGCTCTGTCATCCAGGCTGGAGTGCAGTGGCATAATTTCAGTTCACTGCACTCTCCGCCTCCCAGGTTCAAGCGATTCTCCTGCCTCAGCCACCTGAGTAGCTGGGATTACAGGTGCCTGCCATCTTGCCTGGCTAATTTTTGTATTTTTGGTAGAGATGGGGTTTCACCATGTTGGCCAGGCTGATCCTGAACTGCTGACCTCAGGTGATTCACCCACCTTAGCCTCCCAAAGTGCTGGGATTACAGGCGTGAGCCACTGTGCCTGGCTGTCATTATAGGAATTCTTTATGTAGGTTTGATAGTATTCCTCCATCTGTTGAGTATATTGCAAATATCTTCCCCTAATTTGTAACTAGTCTTTTTGTTTTGTTTTGAGGTGAAAACTCCCTCTGTGGCCCAGCTGGAGTGCAGTGGTGTGATCTCGGCTCACTGCAACCTCCACCTCCCAGATTCAAGAGATTCTCCTGCTTCAGCCTCCCAAGTAGCTGGGATTACAGGTGTCCACCACCACGCCCAGCTAATGTTTGTATTTTTAGTAGAGATGGGGTTTCACCATGTTGGCCATGCTGGTCTCAAACTGCTGACCTCAAGAGATCTGCCTGCCTCAGCCAAAGTGCTGGGATTACAGGCATAAGCCACTGCCCCTGGCACCTGGCCTTTTTTTTCTTTTTCTTTTTCTTTTTTGAGACAGGGTCTCACTCTATGGCCCAAGCTGGAGTGCAGTGGCATGATCACAGCTCACTGTGGCCTCAAACTCCTGTGCTCAAGCAATTCTCCTGCCTCAGCCTCCTGAGTAGTTGAGATTACAGGCACACACTACCATGCCTAGCTAATTTTTTAATTTGTAGAGATGGGGTCTCCCTATGTTGCCCAGTCTGGTCTCAAACTCCTAGGCTCAAATGATCCTCTCCTCTTGGCCTCTCAAAATGTTGGGATTACAGGCATGAGGCACCAAGGCTTGCCCTCGAGTTCACCTCTATTTTCTTTTTTTTTTCTTTTTTTTTTTTTTTTTTTTGAGACAGAGTCTCGCTCTGTCGCCCGTGCTGGAGTGCAGTGGCCGGACCTCAGCTCACTGCAAGCTCCGCCTCCCGGGTTTGCGCCATTCTCCTGCCTCAGCCTCCCGAGTAGCTGGGACCACAGGCGCCCGCCACCTCGCCCGGCTAGTTTTTTTTTTGTATTTTAAGTAGAGACGGGGTTTCACTGTATTAGCCAGGATGGTCTCGATCTCCTGACCTCGTGATCTGCCCGTCTCGGCCTCCCAAAGTGCTGGGATTACAGGCTTGAGCCACTGCGCCCGGCTTCACCTCTATTTTCTACCAAGACATTAAAGCTTTCTTTTGGGCCAGGCACAGTGGCTCATGCCTGTAATCTCAGCACTTTGGGAGGCTGAGGCAGGAGAATCACTTGAGACCAGGAGTTCAAGACTAGCCTGTGCAACATAGCAAGACAGCAAGATCTTGATCTAGAGACAGCAAGATCCTGTCTCTACAAAAAAATTTAAAAAGAATAGTCAGGCGTGGTAATGTGCACCTGTAAGTCTGAGGCTGCAGTGAGCTATGATCATGCCACTGTACTCCAATCTGGGTGACAAAGCAAGACCCTGTCTAAAAAAATAAAATAAAAAGGTTAATTTTGTTATATTTTTGTGTGTAACTCCTTAACCCATGTGGATTTTTGTTTTGCATATGGTGTGAAGTAGAGAACCAATATTGTTTTCAACATGGTCTCCCATTTCCCAGATCCTTTTATGGGATAGCCTCCCCTCCCCACTGCTGGGACAGACTCTCTCCTTCTTGAAGCAAAATTCCTGACCTGCATAGGGCTGTCTGTGGGCATTTAATTCTAATCCATTGGTCAATGTGTTTCTTTCTGTGCCAGTATTTTGCTGACTTAATTACAGGCTTTGCCATGGGTTCCAATATCTGGTATGTCAGGTAGGACCGCCCTGTTCTTCTGCAGTAATGCCCCAAGTATTTGCAACCCTCTGCTGCTCCAGTTAAATGTTTCGATTATCATATTGAGTTCCAGGGAAAGCTGTGACATGACTTTAATTGGGATTGTGTTGAAACGACAGAGGGGGAAATTAATTTAATGTGTTTATTCTCTCACAGCTTTGGAAGCTAGAAGTCTGAAATCAAGGTATCTGCAAGATTAGTTCCTTCTGGTGGGTTGGGACTATTAAATGAGTTAATCTGCATCTGTATGAGCCTCAGCCTTCCTGTCCATGAACATGGTATGCCCACCGTCTCTTTAGCCTTAGTAGTCTCTCTCTGCGTTTTGTGTGTGTGTGTTTTCTGGGAGAAGGAGACACTAAGTCTTTATTGGGAAGAATGTCCATCCACCTTCCCTCACTGCAGATGATGAGACATACTCAGTGTTAGGGTACAATGGCAGGTTTTAGCTGGTACTTCTTCTCCAAAGCAAGTGGCAGTCAACAACCCCTCAAGTAGTGGTAGCAATCTGTAAACTAGGTTTCAGATTTTTTGGGTGCTATCAGGGAGAGAAGCAGATCTGGCTGGATCCCTCCGGAGTTCTCCTTCTCCATGTCCCCCTCCGGAGTTTTCCTTCTCTATGTCCCATCCCAAGGGAATGTCAGCGTTGGCAGTGGCACAGTGAGTCCATTCAGGACACTCAGAATGTTACAGAATGGCTTTCAAACATTGCCCTTGAAGCTGAAGCCAAAGATGGCATCCACCCCCAGCCCATACAGCTCATTGATCAGTGTGGGCTCTGGGGGCACTTCACCAGGAAAAAGAATGACCCTTTCCTGATGGTGGGTCACCAGTATAGTGTAGAGTGGCTTGTTGGGTCTTTTGGGGTCAAAGATGATTGGCTGGTGACCAAAATGTTTGGGATGTCAAGCACAGAGCAGGCTCCCTTCTCCATTATTCCCTGGGCCACGGATGATTGGGACAGCAGCAGGGGCCCTGGACATGGATATGGGAGGATATGCCTTGGCAATGACGTTGAACAGCTGAGCCCAGCCAGTTCTGTAAGTTGGGCCATGCTGGTACTCATGAAGCAACTCCTCATGCATGGCCTGGGCCCCCTCCTGGTGCAGGAATTTCACTGCTCTGCTTGCCATGACCTCCGAGTTCCTAGAGCCAGTGGAGTTAAGCCACTGTGGCCCCCAGCAGGTGGGTCCTGGACATCCATCTTGCATCATTAATCTCTCTTAATACAGTTTGTGTCTGTTTCCCTACAGGGTTGAAAACACTTTTTGATTCCTTTATTCCTCTTTCTTTCCTTTTTTTTTTTCTTTTGAGACGGAGTCTCGCTCTGTTGCCCAGGCTGGAGTGCAGTGGCACGATCTCGGCTCACTGCAAGCTCTGCCTCCCGGGTTTACGCCATTCTCCTGCCTCAGCCTCCTGAGTAGCTGGGACTATAGGCGCCCGCCATCACGCCCAGCTAATTTTTTATATTTTTGGTAGAGATGGGTTTCACCGTGTTAACCAGGCTGGGCTTCATCTCCTGACCTTGTGATCCGTCCGCCTCAGCCTCCCAGAGTGCTGGGATTACAGGCGTGAGCCACCGCGCCTGGCCTTTATTTATTTATTTATTTTTTCTTAGATGGAGTCTCACTCTGTCACCCAGCCTGGAGTGCAGCGGCACAATCTCTTCTTTCTTAATGCAGGGCTCTGTCCTGAGCTTCCACAGCACCAGATGATTTCTTCTCCACTATGTTCCTGATTCTACTAGATTTTCTCGATTTTCTCACACCTGGTATTTCTTCCTTTTTTTTTTCACTCTGTCTCCCAGGCTGGAGTGCAGTGGCGCAATCATGGCTCACTGCAGCCTCCACCTCCCTAGGTTCAGGCTATTCTCCTGCCTCAGCCTCCTGAGTAGTTGGGATTACAAGTGCATGCCACCACGCCTGGCTAATTTTTTTTTTTTGAGACGGAGTCTCGCTTTGTCACCCAGACTGGAATGCAGTGGTGCTATCTCAGCTCACTGCAATCTCTGCCTCCTAGGTTCAAGTGATTCTCCTGCCTCAGCCTCTGGAGTAGCTGAAAGTACAGGCACCCACCACCATGCCCAGCTAATTTTTGTATTTTTAGTAGAGACAGGGTTTCACTATGTTGGCCAGGCTGGTCTCGAACTCCTGACCTCAGGCGATCCACCCGCCTCAGCCTCCCAAAGTGCTGGGATTACAGGGGTGAGCCACGGCGCCCGGCTCTATTTTGTAGTTTTGTAGCGACGAGGTTTTGCCATGTTGCCCAGGCTGGTCTCGAACTCCTAGGCTCAAGTGATCCTCCCACTCGGCCTCCCAAAGTGCTGAGATTATAGGTGTGGGCCACTGCGCTGCACCCAGCTCCCTTAGGGCCACATTGCTGAGTCCCCAGGGGGGTTCCTCTGCGTCTCTTTGCCTGAGCCACCAGCTCCCCAACTGGGACCCTGAGTCCAGCTTCCAAGTGACCCTGGGAGAGCATGGTATTGGGATCAAGACCACAAGATGCCACCCTGGGCTTCTCGCTCCCAAGATTTTTCTAGAATCTAAGCAGCCCCAGGACTGCTTAGGGGCAGACGTGCAATGGGATGTGACCAGGAACTGGCAGATCCTGGGACATTGCTGCTACTGCCTCGCTGCGGTGGCCGGGAAGTGCTTGATGATTAGCAGTTGGCCATTTGGATGATGACAATGTGTCAGAGTGAGACTTTAGGTTGGCTCACACCAGCGTAAACAAGTGAAGGCAGCTGAGAAGACAGAAGACACTAAATCCAACCTGAGACTTATTTCTCCTGCTCTGACAATGCCCACTGCACCAGGCCCAACCCACCCTGTCCTCACAATGACCCCATGCGCAAGGGGGTGATGAACCTTGCATTCGAGTGGGAGGATCACTTGGGCCCAGGAGTTCGAGACCAGCCTGGGCAACATGGCAAAACCTCGTCGCTACAAAATTGTACAGATGAGGAAACTGAGGCACACATGTGTGTGTTTCAGACTGATGGGCGGCATGGCTCACACCTGTAATCCCAGCACTTTGGGAGGCTGAGGCAGGAGGACTGCATGAGCCCACGAGTTCAAGACCA
Source organism: Macaca thibetana thibetana (assembly GCF_024542745.1). Classification (NCBI taxonomy): domain Eukaryota; kingdom Metazoa; phylum Chordata; class Mammalia; order Primates; family Cercopithecidae; genus Macaca; species Macaca thibetana. The sequence goes on from NC_065596.1 coordinate 6,523,878, forward strand.
GCCTGGGCAACATAGCAAGATCCCATCTCTACCAAAAAATAAATAAATGAAAAGAATCATTTTATCCAGATTGATAGTTCTAGGGCTGTTACGCATGGAACCGGAGCCATGGTGCCTGATTCAGTATGGCTGTAACCGCCATACTATCTCCGCTTCTAAACTGACTGCTTTATGGCTGGATCCTCAAGCGATCCTCCTGCCTCAGCCTCCCAAAGTGCTGGGATTACAGGTGTGAGCCATGCTGCCCATCAGTCTGAGACATACAGATGCGTGCCTCAGTTTCCTCATCTGTACAATTGGGAGGCTGCAGTGAGCCATGATTGCGCCACTGCCCTCCAGTCTGGGTGACAGACTGAGACCCTGTCTCGATAATAAATAAATAAATGGACTGTTTTCTCCTTTTTTTTCTGTGTTTCTTTAATGGTGTGGTCACATATGTTTCATGAATGCTTTGAATCTAGCAAGTTAACACTTATAACTTAAAACACAGATGTGTTTTGTTTTGAAGCAAGAAAAAGAACATGAACAGACACATCTGGATAGCTAGGGTATGTAGCAAGAGACCACTATTCATCCTTCCAGAGCTGGAACTAATAACACGAGTTTTCCAAAACAGAAGACTTTGTATAAACCATTTGAATTTTTTTTTTTTTTTTTTTTAGACAGAGTTTCGCTCTGTCACCCAGGCTGGAGTGCAATAGAGCGATCTCGGCTCGCTGCAACCTCCACCTCCTGGGTTCAAGCGATCCTCCTGCCTCAGCCTCCCAGGTAGCTGGTAGGACAGGTGCCCACCACCATGCCCGGCTAATTTTTGTATTTTTAGTAGAGACGGAGTTTCACCATGACGGCCAGGCTGGTCTCAAACTCCTGACTTTAGGTGCCTCGGCCTCCCAAAGTGCTGGGATTACAGGCGTGAGCCACTGCGCCCGGCCTTCTTTTTTTCTCTTGAGACAGTTTCAGTCCGTTGCCCAGGCTGGAGTGCAGTGGCACCATCACGGCTCACTGCAGGCTCAGCTTTCCGGGCTCAAGTGATGCTTCCACCTCAGCCTCCCAAGTAGCTGTGACTAAAGGCCTAGTCACAAGAACCATTCTGTAACATTTCAGTGTCCACCACCACGACTGGTTAATTTAAAAAAATTTTTTTTGTAGAGACGAGGGGTCTCCCTATGTTGCCCAGGCTGGTCTCAAACTCCTGACCATAGGTGATCCACCTGCCTCGGCCTCCCAAAGTGCTGGGTTTACAGGCGTGAACCACTACTCCCAGCCTGGATTTTATTCTTATGTTACTTTTTTTTCTCACATTCTCAAAATAAAATATTAAATACATAAATCTTGAGTCAAGTGTATTAAGGTATAACTTATATCCAATAAAGTACAGGTGAATGAGTTTTGTTTTGTTTTTTTGAGACACAGTCTCACTCTGTCACCCAGGCTGGAGTGCAGTCATGTGATCTCGGCTCACTGCAACCCCTGCCTCCCAGGTTCAAGCAATTCTCCTGCCTCAGCCTCCCAAGACGCTGGGATTACAGGCACATGCCACCATGTACAGCTGATTTGGGTATTTTCAGTAGAGATGGGATTTCACCATGTTGCCCAGGCTGGTCTCGAACTCCTGACCTCAAGTGATCCTCCCACCTCGGCCTCTCAAAGTGCTGTGATTACAGGCATGAACCATGGTGCCCAGCCAAGCGCATTTTTCCTTATGGGGATAACAGTGAGTTTCAGACAGTTACATACACAATGGGGGTGTGGGAATAAATAAAAGTGAGGGACCTTCCTGCAACAAGCCCCCAGGGCTGAGCTCAGAGGGGCCCCAGCAGCCTGAGATGCAAGGTTGGCTAAAGTCCCATTTCATGGCCAGTGCTACTGAGGCTAGAGACAAATGACCCGGTGGGCTCAAATCTGGCCATGGATGCTAGACCTCCATCTTCTCACCTCAAAAGCAAGGATAAGGCCAGGCACAGTGGCTCACGCTTATAATCTCAACACTTTGAGAAGGCGAGGCAGGAGGATCACTTGAGCCCAGGAATTTAAGACCAGCCTGGGCAACATGGCAAGATCCCATCTGTAAAAAAAAAAAAAAAAAAAAAAAAAGTGGCTGGGCGCGGTGGCTCAAGCCTATAATCCCAGCACTTTGGGAGGCCGAGACGGGCAGATCACGAGGTCAGGAGATCGAGACCATCCTTGCTAACACGGTGAAACCCCATCTCTACTAAAAATTACAAAAAACGGCCAGGCGCGGTGGCTCAAGCCTGTAATCCCAGCACTTTGGGAGGCCGAGACGGGCGGATCACAAGGTCAAGAGATCGAGACCATCCTGGCTAACACGGTGAAACCCCATCTCTACTAAAAAATACAAAAAACTAGCCGGGCGAGGTGGTGAGCGCCTGTAGTCCCAGCTACTTGGGAGGCTGAGGCAGGAGAATGCCGTAAACCCGGGAGGCAGAGCTTGCAGTGAGCTGAGATCCGGCTACTGCACTCCAGCCTGGGAGACAGAGCGAGACTCCGTCTCAACAACAACAACAACAACAACAACAACAAAAAAAAAAAAAAAAAAAAAAGGTTTTAGCCTTGTCCCAGCTACTTGAGAGGCTAGGGCAGGAGGATCACTTGCACCTGGGAAGTCCAGGTTGCAGTGAGCCACGATCGTACCACTGCACTCCAGCCTGGGAGACAGAACAAGATCTGGTCTTTAAAAAAAAAAAAAAAAAGTAAGAGTAAAAGAGAAAGGTGAAGGCCAGACGCAGTGGCTCATGCCTGTAACCCCAGCATTTTGGGAGGCTGAGGCGGGCTGATCACTTGAGGCCAGGAGTTCAATACCAGCCTGGCCAACATGGTGAAACCCTGTCTCTACTAAAAACACAAAAATTAGCCAGGCATGGTGGTGTGTGCCTGTAATCCAAGCTACTTAGGAGGCTGAGGCAGGAGAATCATTTGAATCCAGGAGGTGAAGGTTGCAGCAAGCGAAGATCACGCCACTGCACTCCAGCCTGGGCGACAGAGAGAGACTCTGTCTCAAATAATAATAATAACAATAATAATAATAATAAGTAAGGATAAAAGGGAAAAGGTGGTGTTCATGGGTCACCAGGAGTCCTCAGCAAGCAGTTTTGTCCCTCTGGACCTTTGTTTTCCTGTCTGTAAAATGGGGATGTTTACAGAATCAGCCTGGTGGGGCTTTTGTTGCTATGACTGTCATCCCAGTCCTGGTTCTTGGTCCTGAGTGGGCTCAGCCAGGTGACCCGAAGCTCTGTTTTCTGCTTCCCCGCCCCGCCCAGCAGCCCGAGACCAAGTCTCGTTCCTCTTGCTCTGCAATGTGGAAGAGGAGGATATACCCGGCCAGCAGCTCAGGAAATTCCAGGGCAGAGGTGGTGTCTGGTTCTGCAGCCTCACTGATCATCCTGCCTCTGCCTAGGCCGAGAATGCAGTGGGACCTTGCGTCCTTTCCCCCAGAGTGGGCAGTGACGATGCCACATCCGCCTGACTTGCCAGGTGATCCAGGCCATCCCAAACTTACCTTCAGCCTCATCAACTGTGAGCTGGCAAATTGTGAAGACAAGTGGAGGTGGCATGAAGACAGCCCCTGAAATCATCACAATGCCTCCCACCCAGGGCCTTAGCACATGCTGTGCCCTCTACCTGGGATGCTCTGTCTCCTGCTTGTAGCTACGAAACCTCTGCCTTCAGGACTCAATAAGGAATCACCTCCACCAGGAAGCCCTCTTGGATTGACCCCACAATTCATTCATTTGAATAAATGGGGACAGGGTCCTGGTAATGAGCATCTCCCTTTGGTAGGTCTTGTCTAGGTTATATATATATTTAGAGAAAATGTCTTGGCCGGTTGTGGTGGCTCACAGCTACTTGAGAGGCTAGGGCAGGAGGGGAGGCCGAGACGGGCAGATCACGAGGTCAGGAGATCGAGACCATCCTTGCTAACACGGTGAAACCCCATCTCTACTAAAAATTACAAAAAACTGCAATTCCAGCACTTTGGGAGGCTGAGGCAGGTGGATCACTTGAGGTCAGAAGTTCAAGACCAGCCTGCCCAATATGGTGAAACCCCATCTGTACTAAAAATACAAAAATCAGCCAGGTATGGTGGCACATGCCTATAATCTCAGCCACTCGGGAGGCTGAGGCAGGAGAATCATTTGAACCTAGGAAGCAGAGGTGGCAATAAGCCAAGATGGCGCCACTGCACTCCAGCCTGGGCGACAGAACAAGACTCTGTCTAAAAAAAAAAAAAAAAAAAAAAAAAAAAAAAAAATGACAGAGACAAAGTCTTGTTCTGTCATCCAGGCTGGAATGCAGTGGTGCGATCATGGCTCACTGCAGCCTTGACCTCCTGTGCTCAAGGGATTCTCCTGCCTCAGCCTCCAGAGTTTGGGGCTATAGGCATGCACCACCATGCCTGGCTAAATTTTAAATTTCTAAGTTTTTTTTTTTGTGATGAGGGAGGCTTCATCACAGGGGGACCAGGCTTAGCAAATACACATCCAGGCACCCCGTTAACTTTGAATTTCAGAGAAACAACTGTCTTAGTCAGCTTTCTGCTTTGCAATAACAGAATACCACAGGCTGGGTAATCTATAAACAACTGAAGTTTATTTGGCTTGTGGTTCTGGAGGCTGGGAAGTCCAAGATTGGGCCATATCCGGCGAGGGCCTCCTTGCTGTGTTATGACGTGTTACAGGCATCACGTGGTAAGAGAAACACGTTAGAGAGCAAGGGAAGCCCCAAACAGCCTTTTCTTTTCTTTTCTTTTTTGTCAGACGGAGTCTTGCTCTGTTGCCCAGGCTGGAGTGCGGTGGTATGATCTTGGCTCACTGCAACCTCTGCCTCCTGGGTTCAAGCTAGTCTCCTGCCTCAGCCCCCTGAGTAGCTGGGATTACAGGTGTGTGCCACCATGCCTGGCTAATTTTTTGTATTTTTAGTAGAGACAGGGTTTCACCGTGTTAACCAGGATGGTCTCGATTTCCTGACCTTGTGATCTGCCTGCCTCAGTCTCCCAAAGTGCTGGGATTACAGGCATGAGCCACAGCACTTGGCCAGCCTTTTCTTTTACATTTTTATTTATTTTTACATTAAAATATTTTAAAGACAAGTTATTACCCTCTTGCCCAGGCTGGAGTGCAGTGGTGCAATCTCAGCTCACTGCAGCTTTGATTTCCTCCCGGGCTCAAGCAATCCTCCTGCCTCAGCCTCTTGAGTAGCTGGGACCATAGGCCCATACCACCACACCCAGCTAATTTTGTTCTTTTTTGTAGAGATGGGGTCTCACTATACATATATATATAATATATATAATACATATACATGTATCTATATGTATGATATATATTTTCATATATTATACATATATTTTAGAGACATGTATTTGTCTCTAAAACAGAGCCAGGGTCTTGCTCTGTCTCTCAGGCTGAGGTGCAGTGGTGCAATCATAGCTCACTGCAGACTTGAACTCCTGGGCTCAAGTGATCCTCCTGCCTCAGCCTCCTGAGTAGCTGGGACTACAGGTGCATACCACCACACTGAGCTAATTTTTAAATTTTTTGTAGAGACGGACTCTCACTATGTTGCCCAGGCTATTCTCAAACCCCTGGGCTCAAGTGAGCCTCCTGCCTTGCACTGAGGTTACTGGTGTGAGCCACTGTGTTCATCTCAATCTCACTTTTTTTTTTTTTTTGAAACGGAGTCTCGTCCTGTCACCCAGGCTGGAGTGCAGTAGCACGATCTCGGCTCACTGCAACCTCTGCCGCCCTGGCTCAGACAATTTTCCTGTCTCAGTTTCCTGAGTAACTAAGATTAAAGGCATGTGCCACCATACCACGGTAATTTTTTTTTTTTTTTTTTTTTTAGAGACGGAGTCTCGCTCAGTCGCCCAGGCTGGAATGCAGTGGCGCGATCTCAGCTCACTGCAAGCTCCACCTCCCGGGTTCACGCCATTCTCCTGCCTCAGCCTCCCAAATAGCTGGGACTACAGGCGCCCATCGCCACGCCCGGCTAAGTTTTTGCATTTTTAGTAGAGACGGGGTTTTACCGTGTTAGCCAGGATGGTCTCAATCTCCTGACCTTGTGATCTGCCCGCCTCGCCCTCCCAAAGTGCTGGGATTACAGGTGTGAGCCAGCGCGCCTGGCCAATTTTTGGTTTTTTAGTAGAGGTGGGGTTTCACCATGTTGGCCAAGCTGGTCTTGAACTCCTGACCTCAGGTGATCTGCTTGCCTTGGCCTCCCAAAGTGCTGGGATTACAGGCATAAGCCACCGTGCCCCGCCTCCTATCTCACTTTTTCTTTTCTTTCTTTTTTTTTGAGACAGAGTCTCACTCTATCCCCCAGGCTGGAGTGTAATGGCGCGATCTTGGCTCACTGCAACCTCTGCCTCCTAGGTTCAAGCAATTCTCCTGCCTCAGCTTCCCAAGTAGCTGGGATTACAGGAATCTGCCACTGCACCCAGCTAATTTTTGTATTTTTAGTAGAGTCGGGGTTTCACCATGTTGGCCAAGCTGGTCTCAAACTCCTGACCTCAAGTGATCCGCCTGCCTCAGCCTCTCAAAGTGCTACGATCATAGGTGTGAGCCACTGCGCCCGGCCTCCAATCTCACTTTTATAACAAATCCATTCCCACAATGACGAACCCACTCCAGAGATCGAATCACCTCTTAAAGGCCCCACCTCTCAACGCTATTGCTTTGAGGATTAAGTTTCAAACATACGAACTTTGGGGGACCATACAAACCACAGCAACAACCCATAATATTTTTTTTTTAGTGTAAGTATATCCCGAATGTTACATGGGATATACTTATACTAAAACCAAATTCAATATTGATCTGAACATCACATTTAGCCAAGTAGCCTATATTTTATCTGGCAACCTAGCTTCCTCATCATGCACATTTTATAGATGAGGTGGCAGAGGCCCAGAGAGGTTAAGTAACGTGCCTGAGGCAGCACAGCCAGGGATGAGCAGGAGATGGGTCCCAGAGCCTTCAGGGTTGCCTCATTCCCCACCCTGGCTAGAGGTGGCTGCAGGAGAGAAGTCCAGTTTGCCAGGACCTCAGTACCCTGTAAACACCTGGAGAGGTTCCAGTCCCATCTGCCATCTGGATTTGGGTATCTGGAAGTGGGACTGACTCATCCCCTGTAAACAGCCAGTCTTCTGTCACTGTAAACAGCTGGCATCTGGAGACACTGTCACAGTGCCCAACTCGCAGTGTGACTTCTCCATGACCCGATACTTTGCCATCAGCCTGTCACTCGATACTTAGTAAACAGTGTCCTGAGAGCGGACAGTAGTTGGTGGTTAGCGGTGCGGTCCCGAGGCCCCCAGGCAGGGTTGGACTTAAACCCAGGTCCTGACACCTGATTAGCCATCAGCGCTTGCTGTGTTCTGATACTTTGTAAAAAAAGATTAATCCTGATACTTGCTACCTGTCAATGATCAAATGCTATTAGCCATAAACCTGTCCTCATATTTTATCAGCTGGTAACTTTAAACAAAGTTCTGAGACTCTGTAAACACAAATCATGACACTTATGATCCATCGGGGTTGGCAAACTTCAGCTTTAACCATGAACCCAAAACAGTATTCACTTTTTTTCCTTTTTTTTTTTTTTTAAGACAGAGTCTCACTCTGTCACCCAGACTGGAGTGCAACAGCGTAATCTCGGCTCACTGCAACCTCTGCCTCCCAGGTTCAAGCGAATCTCCCACCTCAGCCTCCCGAGTAGCTGGGACCACACCCAGATAATTATTGTATTTTCAGTAGAGACGGGGTTTCACCATGTTGGCCAGGCTGGTCTAGAACTCCTGACCTCAAGTGATCTGCCTGCCCCAGCCTCCCAAAGTGCTGCTGGGATTACAGGTGTGAGCTACCATTCCCAGTTCCTTTTTTTTTTTTTTTTTTTTTTTGAGATGGGTTTCACTCTTGTCTCCTAGACTGGAGTGCAGTGTCTCGATCTCAGCTCATTGCAACCTCCACTTCCTGGGTTCAAGCCATTTTCCCGCCTCAGCTTCTGGAGGAGCTGGGATTACAGGTGCCTGCCACCACGCCTGGCTAATTTGTTTTTGTTTTTGTTTTTGTATTTTTAGTGGAGACAGGGTTTCACCATGTTGGCCAGGCTGGTCTCCATGGCTGGCCCTGGCTCCCTCCTTTTTTTAGAGACAAGATCTCTCTCAGTCACCCAAGCTAGAGTGCAGTAGTGGGATCATAGCTCACTGCAGCTTCGAACTCCCAGGCTTAAGTGATCCTCCCACCTCGGTCTACTGAATAGCTGAGACTACAGGCATCCCAGCTAATTTTTAAAACTTTTTGTAAGGATTGGGGGGGTCTCCCTTTGTTGCCCAGGCTGGTCTTGAACTCCTGACCTCAAATGGTCCTCTCACTTCAGCTTCTCCAAGCACTGGGATTACATGCGAGAACCACCGTGCCTGGCCTATGTTTTAAAATGACTGAAAAACTACTGGAGGAAGACTATTTCATGACAGGTGAAAATTACATGAAATTCACACTTCAGTGTCCATGAACAAAGTTTTCCTGGGATACGGCCATGCTCACTTATTTGTGTACTGTGTATGAATGCTTTCAAAGAGCAGCAGAGTAGAGTAATTGCAAAAGAGACTGTGTAGCTGGCAAAGCTTCAAATATTTCCTATCTGGCCCTTTATAGAAAATGTTTGCCAATTCCTGATCTAAGCTCTTGGGCAGTCACTGTTCTTTATATTGAATTTAATACCCTGTTAATAGTCAATGGTCCACAGTGTTCACATGCAATGCAAACTGTGAGTCTTTTTACTTTGTAAAAGTCACATCCTAGGCCAGGCATGGTGGCTCACTCCTGTAATCCCAGCCCTTTGGGAGGCCAAGGTGGGTGGATCACCTGAGGTCAGGAGCTCGAGACCAGCCTGACTAACATGGAGAAACCCTGTCTCTACTAAAAATACAAAATTAGACGGGCGTGGTGGCACATGCCTGTAATCCCAGCTACTCGGGAGGCTGAAGCAGGAGAATCGCTTGAACCCGGGAGGTGGAGGTTGCAGCGAGCTGAGATTGCGCCATTGCACGCCAGCCTGGGCAACAAGAGTGAAACTCTGTCTCAAAAAACAAAACAAACAAACAAACAAAGTCATATCCTAATGGGTGTGGCGGCTCATGCCTATAATCCAGCACAGTGGGAGGCAGAGTGGGAGGAATTGTTTGAGTCCAGGAGTTCGAGACCAGGTTGGTCAACATGATGAGCCTTGTCGCTACAAAAAATTAAAAAAAAAAAAAACTTAGCCAGGCGTGGTGCTGTGTGCCTGTAGTCTCAGCCACTTGGGAGGCTGAGGTGGGAGGATCGCATGAGCCCAGAGGTCAAGGCTGCAGTGAGCCATGATTGTACCACTGCACTCCAACTTGGGCGACAGAGTGAGACCCCATCTCTACAAAAAATAAATAAATTAGCTGAGTGTGGTAGTGTGCGTAGTCCCAGCTACTCGGGGGGCTGAGGTGGGAGGATCGCTTGAGCCCGGAGGTTGAGGCTGCAGTGAACCATGATTGCACCACTGTACTCCGGCCTGGGTGAAAAAGCCAGACACTGTCTCTTAACAACAACAACAAAAGACATATTCCACCTGATGTTCTCACATAATTAATGCAACAAACATTTGGTTTCTGACAGCAGTTAGTGTGTCCTGGGACTGTGTCAATGGTCAACACTGGGAAACATAACCAAGATGAGACCCAAAGAGTGACTGAGAATTAGACAAAGGAAAAAAGATCTTGCCACACTCAGGCTGGACTGTGACTGCTGAGTTGAGGAGCCGGACTTTCCCCTGAGGGTAATAGGGAGCCATGGAGGGTGTGTGAGCAGAGGAGGGACATGCTTAACCTAGACAGAGGGACGAGATTGCTTCTGGCCTTGGACATCCCTTCTCTGCAATGGGCTGAGGTGGCCAAAATAAAGACCTTTCCAGGCCTGGGGTCTGGAAGGAAAGGGCACTTGGAGTTGTGATGTTAGGACTTCGTGGGAGAAGCCAGTGTGCAAATAACTGAGCAGGGACTTCTGTTCCTCCCCTGCCAAGCAGGCTCCAGGGGCTGCTCACACAGTGTGACCTGGGGCCAGGAGGCTACGGATGAGGCCAGAAGACTCCTCTTTAGGAGCCCAGGACCAGTGGCTCAGGGTCTCACTTCGAGCTTCATTAATCCATCATATACTAACTGAGCAGTTACTGAGGGAGGGCCCTTGTCTTCCACCTCCCCATTCCCGGCTCTCTGCATCTTGTGCAGGCTCCACACTCTCATTTATCACAGTGCATTTATTTTTATATTATTTCTTTATTTTAGAGATAGGGTCCCATCCTGCTGGGGTGCAGCGGTGCAATCACGGCTCACTGCAGCCTCAACTTTCTGGGCTCAAGCATTCCTTCCACCTCAGTCTCCCCAGTAGCTAGGATACAGGTATGTGCCACCATGCCTGGCTAATTTTTTTTTTTTTTTTAGTAGAGATGGGGCTTCACCACGTTGCTCAGGCTGGTCTCAAAATCCTGGCCTCAAGCGATCCTCCCATCTCAGCCTCCCAAAGCGCTTTATACAGGTGTCAGCCACCACACCCAGCCAGGAAATTTATTGAGCACCTACTGCATGCTATGACCCGCCTACTTGGAGCTCCCAGTACAGAGGGGAGGTGGAAGACAGGCTGTGATCCTGTCAATACATTGTAATTACAAACCGTGAGAAGGGCAAGGCAAGGAATTAAAAGGAACTGAGAGACAGAATAGGGCTGCTTTTGTGAAAGAGGTGAAAGGGGCTGAGCACGGTGGTTCACACCTGTCATCCCAGTACTTTGGGAGGCCAGGGTGGGTGGATCACTGGAGGTCAGGAGTTCGAGACTAGCCTGGCCAACCCGTTGAAACCCCGTCTGTACTAAAAACACAAAAATTAGCTGGGTGTGGTGGCACATGCCTGTAGTCCCAGCTACTTGGGGGACTGAGGCAGAAGAATTGCTTGAACCTGGGAGGCAGACGCTGCAGTGAGCCAAGATCATGCCACTGCGCTCCACAAAAATTTAAAAAAAAAAAAAAAAAAGAAGAAGAAGTGGAAAGGTCTCAAAGGAGGGAATTATTAAACTGACATCTTCAGGAAGAGAAAGTGCAAGCTTTGTAATGAGCGAGGGGAAGAGCTATCTGGGCAGAAAGAACAACACGTAGAAAGGCCCTGAGGTGCTGGGTGCGATGGCTCACGCCTGTAATCCCAGCGCTTTGGGAGGCCAAGGCGGGCAGATCACCTGAGGTCGGGAGTTCGAGACCAGCCTGTCCAACATGGAGAACAACCATCTCTACTAAAAACACAAAATTAGCTGCACGTGGTGGCACATGCCTGTAATCCCAACTACTTGGGAGGCTGAGGCAGGAGAATCGCTTGAACCCTGGAGGCAGAGGTTGCAGTGAGCCGAGATCACGCCATTGCACTCCAGCCTGGGCAACAAGAGCAAAACTCTGTCTCAAAAAAAAAAAAAAAAGGGCCCTGAGGTGACAATGAACCTGTTGTAGACCAGTCGTGGTGGCTCACTCCTGTAATCCCAGCACTTTGGGAAGCTGAGGCAGGAGGATCGCATTTTGAGATCAGCCTGGAAACACAGGGAAACCTATGTTTCTACAAAAATAAAAATAATAACAAAATAAAATTACAGACATGGTGGCTTATGCCTGTAATCCCAGCACTTTGGGAAACTGAGGCAGGATGATCACTTGAGTTCCAGAGTTTGAGACCAGCCTGGCCAACATGGTGAAACCCTGTCTCTACCAAAAATATAAAAAATTGGCCAGATGTGGTGGTGCATGCCTGTAATCCCAGCTACTCTGGAGGCTGAGGCAGGAGAATCACTTGAACCTGGGAGGCAGAGGTTGCAGGGAGCCAAGATCTTGCCACTGCACTCCAGCCTGGGTGACAGAATGAGACTCCATCTAAAAAAAAAAAAAAAATAGTTAGCCGGGCATGGTAGCTTGTGTCTGTGGTCCCCGATGGCTGGGAGGCTGAAGCAGGAGGACCACTTGAGCCCGGGAGGTCGAGGCTGCAGTGAGATATGATTGCACCACTGCACTCCAGTCTGGGCAACAGAGTGAGACTGTCTCAAAAAAAAAAAAAAAAAAAAAAGGCGGGGCCGCTGCTCATGTCTGTGATCTCAGTGCTTTTGGAGCTGAGACAGGAGGATTGCTTGAGTTCAGGGGTTTGAGACCAGCCTGGGCAACATAGTAAGATTCCGTGTCTAAAAAAATACAAAAATTAGCTGGGTGTGTGGTGGTCGACCCAGCTACTCAGGAGGATGAGATGGAAGGATAGCTTGAGCCTAGGAGGTTGAGACCACAGTGAGCTATCAGGGCACCACTGCACTCCAGCCTGGACAACAGAGCAAGACCCTGTCTCAAAATAAATAAATAAATAAATAAAGCCAACATCAGCAGCTGAATCAGGGCTGATCCGGGGTTTCAGAGGCCTTGGGGCCACCATACAGGTTCTGCCGGCCCAAATCAGTCCCAGCACACACCAGCCGCCGCTGCTGACCGTCACACAGGCTTAACACTTAGACTCAGACTCAAAAGTGCCCCAATCAAGCCACTGTCTGCTTCCCACATTGGCTGAGATCCACGGATCCATGTTCTAGCACAGGCAACGGGTGTCTGCGCACATGCCTCTGGGCAACGCCACAGGTGGCCCAACACACACACACACAGGCACACGCAGGCGGGTCCAGCTGTATTCCAGGCCGCCTGCAAACACGCAAACACACACGTGCCTGCCCACACCGCCGCAGCACGCGCAGAGACTCAGGAAGCGCAGCAGGGGGCTCCCACGAGAGCCAGTTTCCTGTTTTCAAAGAGGCTGGGAACTGCTAACGGCATGTTCCAGACAAGCCTACCCCTCACCCGCTGCCTCAGCACCCCTATGCTACCCCACAGACGCTGCACCCACTCTGTGTGCAGTCCTTACCCTGACATACAGCAAAGTCAAGCTCCAGATGACGAAACTGAGGCTCAGAGGGGCGCGGTCCTTTGCCCACGGTCACGGTCACACAAGGAGGAAGAGGTGGTCCCAGAGCCCAGACCGGGAGCTCCACCCTGCATCCCTCCTAAGCACCATGGCCAGGGGCCAGGGGTGGGGTGGGGGGTGGTGCGGTGGTTCACCGATGGGGACACGCCCTCTCCTGCCTGGACTGTGGCCTGGGCCTGGTCCCTTCTGGGTCACAGGCTTCAGGGGTCATAAAGCCCCAGGCTCTTCTGCCTCATGTACCCAATCCTCCCTATTCACCACCCCCTGCCCATCCTGCCTGTTTGTGTCCCTAAAAGAAAGCGCTGGCTCTCAGCCCCGGTTCAAGGATTCACGTGGCCTGGTTCACCTGTATCACAAATATTAACGGACAACTGCTGGCCACCAACAAAGCAGACCCGGTCCTGCCCTTAGGTGGCTTGTAGGTGGGAGAATTGAGCACAAAGACAAATAAACACATCTAAGCCGGGCAAGTGGCTCACGCCTGTAATCCCATCACTTTGGGAGGCTGAGGCGGGCAGCTCACTTGAGGTCAGAAGTTCAAGACCAGCCTGGTCAACATGGTGAAACCCCGTCTCTTTTAAAATACAAAAATTAGCTTGGCGTGATGGCGGGCGCCTGTAATCCCAGCTACTCAGGAGGCTGAAGCAGGAAAATTGCTTGAACCTGGGAGGCGGAGCTTGCAGTGAGCCAAGATCGTACCACTGCACTCTAGCCTGGGCAATAGAGCAAGACTCCATCTCAAAAAATAAATAAATAGCCGGGCGCAGTGGCTCACGCCTATAATCCCAGCACTTTGGGAGGCCCAGGCGGGTGGATCACCTGAGGTCAGGAGTTCAAGACCAGCTTGGCCAACATGGTGAAACCCCGTCTCTACTAAAAATACAAAAAAATTAGCTGTGCATGGTGGCGTGCGCCTGTAATCCCAGCTACTCAGGAGGCTGAGACAGGAGAATCGCTTGAACCTAGGAGGCAGAGGTTGCAGTAGGCCAAGATCGTGCCACTGCACTCCAGCCTGGGTAACAGAGCAAAACTCCATCTCAAATATTAAATAAATAAACACATTTGCAGATGCTTCTCTATGCTCCAGCCCCATGGGGCCACTGGGGTGGCTGAGGACACGCCTAGCTCCCACCTGCCTGCTGTGGTTGTACAGGCGGTTCCTTCTGCCTGGAATGCCTTTCCCTAGTTCCTCTTCATCCATCAAAGCCCCAACTCCAATGCCCTCTCTTTCTGCAAGGCCTCTCAGGACCCTCCAGCCTTCAGCCTTCCCTCTGGCTCCACCCTGATTCCACGGGGATCTGGGGTTATGTGAGTCCTGCTCTGCTCTTCGCCAGTGTCCTTAGGACTCTCTGATCCACTGTCCTCATTATGCGTCCAAGATGATTTTCCTTACTTCTGGGCCTTCTTCCAGGGAGTCTCCAAACTCGTAACATGATTGGCCCAGCCAGGATCACGTGCCTACCCCTGACCCAATCCCTGTGTCTGTGATAACAAAAGGCTCTAATTGGCCAGGCCTGGTCACATGACCACACAGGAAACCAGGAAGTAGATCTGGGTCTTTCTGAGCCTCAGAAAGTAGGGCAGGGAGCCGGGCATCATGGCTCATGCCTGTAATCCGAGCACTTTGGCAGGCCGAGGTGGGCAGATCACCTGAGGTCAGGAGTTTGAGACCAGCCTGGCCAACATGGTGAAACCCCGTCTCTACTAAAAATACAAAAATTAGCTGGGCGTGGGGGCAGGTGCCTGTAATCACAGCTACTTGGAGGCTGAGGCAGGAGAATCACTTGAACCCAGGAGGCGGAGATTGCAGTGAGCTGAGATCGTGCCACTGCATTCCAGCCTGACGGACAGAGTGAGACCCTGTCTCAAAAAAAAAAAAAAAAAAAAAAAATGTAGGGCAGATAGACATTCCCCCAGACCCCTGTGCTAAGGACTTAGGGGATCCCCTTGCCTGTACCATCTTGGCTGGGGGGCCTTGGCCAAGTCACTTGTTCCCTGTGTCTCAGTTTCCCCACTTGTCAATCAGGCCCAGCAGGGTTGAAGTGTTGGAGCACAGAGTGGTCCATCCCCTCTCTGATCCTTCTTGGGCCAAGTCCTTTTTACCCCGCACCCACGCCCTCATCTCTTATTGTTGTCTTCTGTGGATCCTCCCAGATAGGGCCGCCCAGTCCAGATCAGGCCACCCAGCCCAGCGTGGCAGGCACTGATGGCCACCGGCTGAGTCACCATTTCCTCCTGGCCCCTTGCCCGGGCCCGATGCTTTCTGGGGACTTTCCTGAACATCAAAAACAAGGTGTGGGGGGTGACTCCCGGGTGGGGGAAGCGAGGGCAGAGACGTGTGTGTTTGGATAGGTTTGTGCATATCTGGCGTGGGTTCAAAGCCCACATCTGGGCCCCACCTGTAGGATCCGGGACATAACCGCATCGCCCTAGGAGTTGGGGGACCTCACATGTGAGCACCCCATGAACACCACATGCCCGGCTGCTTGTGCCCGAGTTCACTGGCTGGTTTTTCTGTGTTGCAGAGAGGCTTAGTGTGCGTGTGTGTTTGCACGTGTGTGTGTACATCATGACTGCCCTGTGCCTGGAGCCCAGTGACAGAGAGGCCCAGCCCCTCGCTCAAAAGGTGCGTCTGAACTCCAGCCGCCCCTGCCCCTCAATGCACCCAGCCCCTCTCTCAGAAAGGTACATCTGGTGGAGAGAACTCCCTGGGCCAAGGCAGGGGGGCTTGGAGAATCCTGGTGCATTGGGGTGCAGGGGTGGTGGAGGCAGGGCGAGGCAGGGGTGGGGTAGGTCAGGAACTGGGGAGCCACATGGGTGAACCTGGGTGGGCTGAGCTTTGGGAGGAAAAGATGTCAATTGTAAAAAGCTTCACTGAGCCGCCTACTGTGTGTTCGGGATGCTGGGACACAGTGGGGCCCTGGTGTAATAGACACCACATCAACAAACGAGTGAATATGTAACCCCGGGGAGGTGGGGAGGACCAGGAAGTTAAATGCACTGGGGCAGCAGGAGGGGAATTCGGGGTGCCCTGGCCTAGGGACAGAGGGGACTTACTGAGAAGGTGATGTGAGGTCTCAGATGTGCAGGCGGAGGAGGTGTTGGGGAGATCTAGGGAGACGGAGTGCCAGGTGGAAGGCACGGCTGGTGCAAAGGCCCTGAGGTGGGCACGAACTGGCAGAGGGGGTTTGGCCTCATTCAGGAAGGTCTAACCCCAGAGCAGGACGGGGAGCCATCAGGAGGCTGTGCTGGTGGGGCCACCAGGACAAGCTGTCCTGTAACTAGAGCTCAGCAGGAATGCGTCCCCCTCCCACCCCTACCCCCACCCCACCCCTGGCGCTCTTTGCTTGGGACAGAATGTGCTGGGTGGAGAGGCTGGCGGTGGCCGCGCCTGGTGGCTGGAGCGGGGAGGCTGGAGGATTCCTGAACAGTGGCCCGGCAGGGCTGGGCTCCCTGCCAGCATGGGCGGGAAAACAAGCGGCAGGCGCCCTGACTGCTTGTCACCCCTTGTCCCCCAACTGGCCGGGCCAGGGCAGGCGGCAGAGATGGTGAGAGAGTCAGGGACCCAGAGAGATAGAGAGATGGTGGCCAAGAGAGATGGTGAGTCAGAGACAGAGGGAGACAGAGACAGAAGTACAGAGGCAACAAGACTGAGAGACAGAGATAGTAAGCAAGAGAGACATTGAGAGAGAGACAGAGATGGGAAAGAAAAGATGGTCAGAGTCAGAATGAGACAGACAGAGACCTTGAGAGATAGAGACCTGGCATTCGACTCTCTGCATGGGGGACACGTCTGACTCTAGGGGGTCTTGGGAGCAAGTGCAAGGGGTGACACCTCCACCCCCATCAGAATCTTCACCCGAGCTGGGCACGGTGGCTCACGCCTGTAATCCCAGCACTTTGGGAGGCCAAGGTGGGCAGATCACCCGAGGTCGGGAGTTCAAGACCAGCCTGGGCAATATGGTGAAACCCTGACTCTACTAAAAATACAAAAATTAGCTGGGTGCGGTGGTGCATACCTGTAATCCCAGCTACTCAGGAGGCCGAGGCATGAGAATTGCTTGAACTCGGGTGGCAGAGTTTGCAGTGAGCCAAGATTGAGGCTCTCCACTCCAGCTTGGGCAAGGGAGTGAGACTCCATCTCAAACAAAACAAAACAAAAATAAATAAATAAATAAATAAATAAATAAATAAATAAATAAAAAGGAGGCGTCTTCATCCACATCAGAGTAGGCAGAGCAGCAGTCCCCCAGTCACTTAGTCAACCACCCTCATGCCTGCTATATGATGCTGGGGCTGGGGTCAGAGCCTGGACCTGGCCCTGCCCACAAAGCGTCAGACAAATAAAGGAACATCTAGGTAGTAATTTCAGAGCGTGATGAGGGCTAGGAAGACTACAGAACAGAGAGACAGGAGAGGGAGTGATGGAGTGGGTGGCAACTTTGGCCAGGAGGTTGGAGTGGCTCTGAAAACGTGAGGCCAGAGGGTAAAGAGAAACCACCAATGGGGGAAGAGCCTTTTCACAGGGGAAATAGTACATGAGAAGTCCCCAAGGTAAAAATCATCTTGGAGGGCCAGGCGTGGTGGCTCACACCTGTAATCCCAGCACTTTGGGAGGCCGAGGCAGGTGGATCATTTGAGGTTAGGTGTTCAAGACCAGCTTGGCCAGTAAGGTGAAACCCAGTCTCTACTAAAAATACAAAAATTAGCTGAGCATGGTGGCGCGCACCTGTAGTCGCAGCTACTTGGGAGGCTGAGGCAGCAGAATCACTTGAACCTGGGAAGTGGAGGTTGCAGTGAGCCGAGATTGAGCCACTGCACTCCAGTCTGGGCAACAGAGAGAGGCTCTGTCTAAAAAATAAAAATAAAAATAAAAATCAGCTTGGAGTGTTTGAGTAGCAGACAGGGAGGGATGGGGAGCTGGAGGGAAAGGAGGGCAGGGGGTCTTACGGGCCTATAGAGGTGCGAGGTTTGTTGTTATTATTATTATTTAAGAAAAATTCTTGCTGCGTCACCCAGGCTGGAGTACAGTGGTTTGATCACAGCTCACTGCAGGCTAGACCTCCTGGGCCAAGTGATCTTCCTGCCTCAGTCTCCTGAGTAACTGGGACCACATGCCATCAGGCCCGGCTGATGTTTACTTTTTTTTTTTTTTTTTTTTGGAGAGATGAGGTCTCACTCTGTTGACCAGGTTGGTCTCAAACTCCTGGCCTCACGTGATCCTCCCACCTCAGCCTTTCAAAGTGCTGGGATTACAGGCATGAGCCACTGCGCCCGGCCTTATTTCATGTTTGATAGAAATTGACCACCTGCCTTTGGGCTCCCTGGGCCCCTCCCCGGGAAGTTCAGGAAGTTTCCTGAATTGGGACTACCTGGGCCAGCTTTATCCTGGTTGTCGATCATCTGAACCGGAAAGTTCTCCTTCTGTCGGGATCAAGTTCCCCATAGCTGCAGACTCAGGAGTCCTGAGGACACCGGGCGTCTTGTCCTCCCACCCCCGCTGGGCGGAATCTTTTGGTCGCACTGTACCCACATCCCTTGCTGGAATAAATACCGTAGACTCTCCTCTGTTTGGGAACATGGATCTGGAAACTGATATCTTATGTCTTGCACACCCCGCGTGACAAAGAACTCGTTTCCTACTGAGACTGTCAGTTTGGCTTCTAGTGACTATGTTGTAGGAACGCTTCCCCTCCGCCTGGACTCTGGGACCTCCCACATATGGCATGCTCCAAGCTCGATGCCAGGTCAAAGGAGGTCTCGGTGGACCTTAGGACCAGGGGTAGCAGGAAAGGAGGGCTCACCCTCAGGCCAGAGGAAGGAAGTGATTGAGGACTGTGGCAGGGTGTGAGGGGTGGGTGTCTCCCAGAGTCTCAGATGACAAAACAGGCTCAGACACAAGGTGACCTGCCTGGAATCACACAGAGAGCCAAGTCCTAATGCAGATCTCCTCGTGTCCAGTCCCTGGGTCCCCCCAGTCCTCATCCCTGGCTCCTGGCCCTGACAATGGCCACTCCAGCCTGCCAGTTAATTTCTGCTGCCTTGGGCAGGCTGACTGGGACATCCTGGGGTATCAGACTAGGGTTTTTTTTTTTGAGACGGAGTCTTGCTCTGTTGCCCAGGCTGGAGTGCAGTGGCACGATCTCAGCTCACTGCAAGCTCTGCCTCCCGGGTTCACGCCATTCTCCTGCCTCAGCCTCCTGAGTAGCTGGGGCTACAGGTGCCCACCACCATGCCCGGCTAAGTTTTTGTATTTTTAGTAGAAACGGGTTTCATCGTGTTAGCCAGGATGTCTCGATCTCCTGACCTCGTGATCCGCCCGTCTCGGCCTCCCAAAGTGCTGGGATTACAGGCATGAGCCACCATGCCTGGCCCAGATGAGGGTTTCAATAGGGCCTTGCCCAAACTTGGAGGGGCATGAGGGCTTAGGTGGGACAGGTGGAGCTTCAGCGGGAGCTTGAGGGGCACAGTATCATGTGGCCTGAGGGGGGCATGGACACTGGAGTCTGAGGGGCAGTGTTTATATATATATATATATATATATATATTTTTTTTTTTTTTTTTTTTTTGAGACGGAGTCTCGCTCTGTAGCCCAGGCTGGAGTGCAGTGGCCGGATCTCAGCTCACTGCAAGCTCCGCCTCCCGGGTTCACGCCATTCTCCGGCCTCAGCCTCCCGAGTAGCTGGGACTACAGGCGCCCGCCACCTCGCCCGGCTAGTTTTTTGTATTTCTTAGTAGAGACGGGGTTTCACCGTGTTATCCAGGATGGTCTCGATCTCCTGACCTCGTGATCCACCCGTCTCGGCCTCCCAAAGTGCTGGGATTACAGGCTTGAGCCACCGCGCCCGGCGTTTATATATATTTTTTGAGACAGGATCTTGCTCTGTCGCCCAGGCTAGAGTGCAGTGGTGCGATCATAGCTCACTGCAGCCTTGACTTCCCAGGCTCGAGTGATACTCCCAACCTCATCCTCCTAAGTAGCTAGAATTACAGGTCCACACTGCCACACTTGGTTAATTTTTTATATTTTTTGTAGAGTCAGGATCTTGCTATGTTGCCCAGGCTGGTCTCAAACTCGTGGGCTCAAGCGATCCTCCTGCTTTGGCCTCCCAAAGTGCTGGGATTTACATGTGTGAGCCACTGTGCCTGGCCCAAGGGGCAGTTTTGACTGCTGGCTGTCTCAGTCCTGACTGTGGGACCCTGGGTGGGGCATCTCTCTTCCTTCCTTCCTTCCTTCCTTCCTTCCTTCCTTCCTTCCTTCCTTCCTTCCTTCCTTCCTTCCTTCCTTCCTTCCTTCCTTCCTTCCTTCCTTCCTTCCTTCCCTCCCTCCCTCCCTCCCTCCTTCCTTCCTTCCCTCCCTCCTTCCTTCCTTCCTTCCTCCCTCCCTCTTTCCTCCCTCTTTCTCTCTGCCTCCCTCCCCCACTTTCTTTTCTTTTCCCTTCCTTTCCCTTTCCTTTCCTTCTTCTTTCCTTCCTTTCCTTTTTTTTTTTTTTTGAGAAAGGGTCTCACTCTGTCACCCAGGCTGGAGTGCAGTGGCACGATCTCGGCTCACTGCAGCCTCTACCTCCCAGGTCCAAGTGATTCTTCTGCCTCAGCCTCCTGAGTAGCTGAGATTACAAGTGCCTGCCACCACAGCTGGCTAATTTTTGTATTCTTTTTAGAAGAGACAGGATTTCACCATGTCGGCCAGGCTAGTCTCTCTCTTGAGCTCACTATCCCCACCAGTAACTCCAGAAGAATGACAGCCCCATGCCACTAGGGCCACCTAACAGCTCCGTGGGTTTTCAAAGAAATCCTTGAACACGCGTGTTCTTAGCAGCAAGATTCACTATAGCGAAGCCATGGAAACAACCCGGGTGTCCATCCGCGGATGAATGGCTAAACACAATGTGGTCTGTGCAGACAATGGAATATTATTCAACCAGAAAAAGGAATGATACATGGTACAATGTGGATGAACCCCAAAAACATGCTGAGTGATAAAAGCCAGACACAAAAGGCTACATGATTCCATCGATGTGAAATGTTCAAAACAGGCAAATCCATAGAGACAGAAAGTGGATTAGTGGTTGCCAGAGGTGGGGGAGGGGGAATGGGGATTAATCACTAGTGGGGACGGGGTTTCCTTTGGCAGGGATAGAAATGTTCTGGAAATAGATGGTGGTGATGGTTGCATAGCATTGTAAATAGCCAGGTCGGTTGTGGTGGCTCATACCTGTAATCCCAGCACTTTGGGAGGCTGAGGCAGGAGGACTGCTTGAGCCCAGGAGTTCGAGACCCACCTGGGAAACAAAGGGAGATCATGTCTTTACAAAAAAATAATCAGCTGGGTGTGGTGGTACACACTTGTGGTCCCAACTACTTGGGGGGGCTGAGGCAAGTTGATCTCTTGAGCCCAGGAGTTTGAGGCTGCGGTGATGGGGCCATTGCAGTCCAACCTGGGCAACAGAGTGAGACCATCTCAAAACAAAACAAAAGAAACATTATGAATATACTAAATGCTACATTGTAAAGTATACTAAATTGAACACTTTCAAATGGTGAATTTTATAATATGTTAATTTCACCTCCATAAAAACAAATCCAGGGTTAGGCATGGTGGTTTACGCCTGTAATCCCAGCACTTTGGGAGGCTGAGGCAGGCAGATCACCTGAGGTCAGGAGTTTGAAACCAGCCTGGCCAACAGGTTTCTATTTTTTATTAAAAAAATAGAAAAATGGCCGGGCGCGGTGGCTCACGTCTGTAATCCCAGCACTTTGGGAGGCCGAGGCGGGTGGATCACGAGGTCAGGAGTTCGAGACCATCCTGGCTAACATGGTGAAACCCCGTCTCTACTAAAATTACAAAAAATTAGCCGGGCGTGGTGGCGGGCGCCTGTAGTCCCAGCTACTTGGGAAGCTGAGGCAGGAGAATGGCGTGAACCCGGGAGGCGGAGCGGAGCTTGCAGTGAGCCGAGATTGTGCCACTGCACTCCAGCCTGGGCGACAGAGCGAGACTCCATCTCAAAAAAAAAAAGAAAAAGAAAAAGAAAAATTAGCCGGGTGTGGTGGCGCATGCCTGTAATTCCAGCTACTTTCGAGGCTGAAACAGGAGAATAGTTTGAACCTGGGAGGCGGAGGTTGCAGTCAGCTGAGACCAAGCCGTTGCACTCCAGCTTGGTGACAGAATGAAACTCTGTCTTAAAAAAAAAAGAAAAGAAAAAAAGAAACCCCGTCTCTACTAAAAATTCAAAAATTAGTCAAGTATTGTGGCAGGCACCCGTAATCCCAGCTACTTGGGAGGCTGAGGCAGGAGAATCGCTTGAACCCAGGAGGCAGGAGTTGCAGTGAGCTGAGATCACACCACTGCACTCCAGCCTGGGCGACACAGCAAGACTGCCTCTAAAAACAAAAAACCACCACCAAAAAAAAAAAAAAAAAAAAACCTACAAAAACCAAACCTAGACTCAGGTAACAGGATGTTCCCGTACTCAAGCGGCTCCTCCCAGCCCCAGCCCGCCACTCTCTGAGGATAGAGGAGTTCTGTGCTTGGCTTCCACTGTTTAGCCTCCACTCGCCTCTGAGACTCCCACAGGGAGTGCAAGTAAGGGGCCCAGGGCTCAGCTCCCACCCCAGCTCAGCCTCCTCATGTGTCCTTGGGCCAACCCCCTCCCAGTCCTGGGCCTCAGTCTCCCCTTCTGAATCATGGGCCCCTCCGCTTTCCTTGGCCAGGAATTTAGTCTCCAAGATAGTGACCAGGAATGGCAGTCCCAGTTCCCTCAGCAGCCAGACGGGGGCGGAAAATAAACCAAGAAGCCCGGTTTCTTTCTCCACACATTTACTTTTAAAAAATAATTGTACAAAACAATGATTTCTTAAGGCATATCAGAAATGCTGAGTTCCAGCCCGGGGCCCTGCCCCAGCCAGCGCTGGCACCCTGCAGTTGGGAGCTTGTCCAGTGGCCCCCTCGAGTGCTCTTCTCCTCCAGGACACAAGGAGCCTCCGGGAAGCACAGTAGTCCCCGGCTGTCACTTTAGGCTGACCTCTGTCCCCAGGTATGACGTAATGTTGTCACTGTCTTGAATTCTTCATCATTTAACGGGGACCCCAGTGTTTTCACTTTGCACGTTAGGTATCTGGTCTTGCCTGTCCTACCCTGAACCTGGGTTCCCTGGGCCATGGAACACCCAGGCAGCTCCGATGCTCCTGGGTACCTGGAGGAGCTCCCAGGAAGTCCAAGCCTGCGCCAGGAATCTCTGGCTTTCAAAGTCTTCAAAGGCTGGAGCGGCTGCCCCTGCCACCCACAGACCCCACATAGCTCCGACAACCTGCTTTCCTGAACGCCTCGTTCCTGGGTCCTTTCACCCACCGGACCTCACTGTGTGGCCTCAACTTTCAGGCACCTGCCCTC